>NC_045960.1:114843263-114865763 GCF_010909765.2 Amblyraja radiata | reverse complement strand
CTGCCTCAGATGGCGGTGGAGGCCGGTTCTCTGGATACTTTCATATAGGGCTAGATAGGGTTCTTGAAGATAGTGGAGTCGGGGGATATGGGGAAAAGGCAGGAACGGGGTACTGATTGGGGATGATCAGCCATGATCACATTGAATGGCGATGCTGCCTTGAAGGGCTGAATGGCCTACTCCTGCACCTATTGTGTATTGTCTATTTGTTATTGACTTTTTGGAGATCTCTAACACACTCTGTTTGGTGGTGATTCAGGTCGAGACCTTCTTCAGACTATTTGTGGGGTGGGGTTCAGGGGGATGAGGGGTGATCTTATAGAGGTGTATAACATCATGAGGAGAATAGCTAGGGTGAAGGCCCAGTGTATTTTACCCAGAGTAGGGGAACCAGAAACCAGGGGGCATAGGTTCAGTTGAGTTTATTGTCACGTGTACCAAGGTAAAGTGAAAAGCTTTTTTATTGCGTGCTAACCAGTCAGCGGAAAGACAATACATGATTACAATCGAGCCGTCCACAGTGTATAGATACAGGATAAAGGAATAACGTTTAGTTCTATTTAGGTTTAAGGTTAGAGGAGAAAGTTTTAATAGGAACCCAATGTTCAACTGTATGTCACTGTATGTCATGTTGTTACTTGTGGGCGGAGCACCAAGGCAAATTCCTTGTATGTGAATACTTGGCTTACTTACTTAACTATTTTACTCAGAGGATGGTGACATATGGAATGGGCTGTCAGAGGAGGTAGTTGAGGCAGGAACTATAAAGGATGTTAAAGATGTTTGCACAGGGAGAGGGCAGGGTTAGAGGGGTATGGACCAAATGCGGGCGTGGGACTACTGTAACTGGAGTATCTTGGTTGGCGTGGACCAGTTGGGCTGAAGGATGAGCTGGGTTTACAAATTCACAAACCTCGATAATCTCGAGATCTGTAGTCACGTCTCAGCACCAACCCGTTCCATCCCAGCCTACATGGAGTAACTGATCTCAGTGATGGGTGGAGCTGTCAGTTTGTGATGCAGAGCCAATGTGAAGACACCTTGCGATCGGCCATGATCACATTGAATAGCGGTGCTGGCTAGAAAGGCCTACACCTGCACCTATTGTCTATTGTCTATAATCACTATTATTTCAACTATGACATTAAAGTAATTCTTTAATTTACTAAGGGGGCATATTCCTGGAAATGAAATGATTCAGCAACATTATGTAACTGTGTGAAATACATGTGGATGTTTTGATCCACTGGATTCCTCTGGGAAGGATGAGCTGTTTCATTGATTATGGTGAAAAATAGCTTTGTAAATCCAAAACACAAATGCAAAGCGACAATGGCATTGTGGTGATGCTTCATAAAGCCAGCGTTTATGAATTGAAGCACGACCATAATCAGTGGACCAGATTTAGCAGTAGAGAGAGTTGAGTGTCAGGACTCACCACCACACCATGTTAGGGTGGGCTGTGTGGTGTCAGGGTTCACCACCGCACCATGTTAGGGTGGGCTGTGTGGTGTCAGGGTTCACCACCACCACACCATGTTAGGGTGGGCTGTGTGGTGTCAGGGTTCACCAGCACCGCACCATGTTAGGGTGGGCTGTGTGGTGTCAGGGTTCACCACCACTGCACCATGTTAGGGTGGGCTGTGTGGTGTCAGGGCTCACCACCGCACCATGTTAGGGTGGGCTGTGTGGTGTCAGGGTTCACCACCGCACCATGTTTGGGTGGGCTGTGTGGTGTCAGGGTTCACCACCACCACACCATGTTAGGGCGGGCTGTGTGGTGTCAGGGTTCACCACTGCACCATGTTAGGGTGGGCTGTGGGCTGTGTGGTGTACGTTTATGTTGTCAAACTAAACTTTCTCCACCTCAAACCTGCCAACTTCTGTTCCACACAGATGGTCATCCAACCATTTGCAAAGTGATGTGTTGGTGACTGAAATACCTTAATGAGGCTGCATTCATCAAGAATATTTCTGAAGAAGGGTTTCGGCCCGAAACGTTGCCTATTTCCTTCGCTCCATAGATACTGCTGCACCCGCTGAGTTTCTCCAGCTTTTTTGTGTACCTTCGATTTTCCAGCATCTGCAGTTCCTTCTTAAACACAAGAGTATTTCTCTCTTGCTCAGCTATAATGCCTTTCACCTCTCAAGGATGGTTCAGTCTAGGTGTTTATTGCTGGCTTTGTCAGTGACTCCCACAGTCCAGTGAGAATAATGTTAACACACGATCACCAGAGGGTTATATCATTAGATGCTTTGTTAGGAAATAGCATGAACAAAGCGGCAGACATCATGAAATGGATGAACAGAATATAGCTACAGGTATCACCAATAGTTTAAGAAAGAACTGCAGATGCTGGAAAAATCAAAGGTAGACAAAAATGCTGGAGAAACTCATCTAGTAGGGCAGCATCTACGGAGGGAAAGGAATAGGTGACGTTTCAAGTCGAGGCCCTGATGTGGGGGTGGGGGGAAGATGAAAGGAAGAGGTGGAGACAGTAGGCTGTGGGAGAGCTGGGAAGGGGAAGGGAAGGAGGGAGAAAGCAAGGACTACCTGAAATTGGAGAAGCCAGTGTTCAGCCCTTGCTTTCTCCCTCCTTCCCCTCCCCTTCCCAGCTCTCCCACAGCCCACCCCTTCCTTTTGGACCTCTTCCTTTCTTCTTCCCCCCCACCCCCACATTAGTCTGAAGAAGGGTCTCGACCCGAAACGTCACCTATTCCTTCGCTCCGTAGATGCTGCCTCACCCGCTGAGTCTCTCCAGCATTGTTGTCTACCTCACCAACAATAGTGCACACATCCTCAAATCTTGGTCTGAGAATTAGAGGTGAATTATTAGAAAAGAAACAAATGCTAACACTAGTCTTTTATCATTTCTATAACCGTATTTCAGAAGAAACATTAGGAGAATTGCTATAAATCTTAAATTCATATTCAGTAAAAAGGTTTATAGTGTATAGTTTATAGTGACTCCCTGGAGAGGAGATTAGAAATAACAGTAGATGTTTGGTAATAACTGCAGATGTTGGATTTCAAAAATAAAGGAGTAACTCAGCGGGTCAGGCAGCATCTGTGGAGAACATGGATAGGTGACGTTTCACAGAGTGCTGGAGTAACTCAGCGGGACAAGCAGCATCTGTGGAGAACATGGATAGGTGACGTTTCACAGAGTGCTGGAGTAACTCAGCAGGTCAGGCAGCATCTGTGGAGAACTTGGATAGGTGACGTTTCACAGAGTGCTGGAGTAACTCAGCGGGTCAGGCAGCATCTGTGGAGAACATGGATAGGTGACGTTTCACAGAGTGCTGGAGTAACTCAGCGGGTCAGGCAGCATCTGTGGAGAACATGGATAGGTGACGTTTCAGAGTGCTGGAGTAACTCAGCGGGTCAGGCAGCATCTGTGGAGAACATGGATAGGTGACGTTTCAGGTCAGGCAGCATCTCTGCTGCAAATAATTTTCTGTAATTCAATTATTTCATAGCCCCCTCATTCTAAAAGCTTTTAATCAGGCAGTGAATCTCCAGATTGCATTTACTTCACAGGAACTTCTTTAATCTGTCAGGAAATTTGACTCAAGAGGCCACAGCTTCAATGTCTTCCGTTTGTTTGCCTAATTGAATAGTGTGGTGTGGTAATTGTGCATTGGGAAAACTATTCGTGATTCCCAGTATTAGTCAGAGATTCATACAGCACGGAAACAGGCCCTTCGTTCAACTCATCCATGCTGACCAACATGCCCCATCTACACGTCCCATCTGCCTATGCTTGCCATAGAGGGAGTACAGAGAAGGTTCACCAGATTGATTCCTGGGATGTCAGGACTTTCATATGAAGAAAGACTGGATAGACTCGGCTTGTACTCGCTAGAATTTAGAAGATTGAGGGGGGATCTTATAGAAACTTACAAAATTCTTAAGAGGTTGGACAGGCTAGATGCAGGAAGATTGTTCCCGATGTTGGGGAAGTCCAGGACAAGGGGTCACAGTTTAAGGATAAAGGGGAAATCTTGTAGGACCGAGATGAGAAAAACATTTTTTACACAGAGAGTGGTGAATCTCTGGAATTCTCTGCCACAGAATGTAGTTGAGGCCAGTTCATTGGCTATATTTAAGAGGGAGTTAGATGTGGCCCTTGTGGCTAAAGGGATCAGGGGGTATGGAGAGAAGGCAGGTACAGGATACTGAGTTGGATGATCAGCCATGATCATATTGAATGGCGGTGCAGGCTCGAAGGGCCGAATGGCCTACTCCTGCACCTATTTTTCTATGTTTCTATGTTTCTATATCCCTCCAAACCTGTCATATCCATGTAACTTTCCAAATGTTTTTTAAATGCTGTTATAGTCCCTGCCTCAACTACCTCCCCTGGCAGCTCGTTCCATAAACCCACCACCCTCAGAGTGAAATAGTTGCCCCTCAGGTACCTTTTAAATCTTTCCCCTCTCACCTTAAACCTATGTCCTCTGGTTCTTCATTCCCCCACTTGGTTAAAAACTTCACATTTAAACAGAGTCTGCTTTAAACTGACATGATAATGTAAAGGGCTTGTCCCACTGTATGAGGTAATTCAAGAGTTCTCCTGAGATTCCCCTGATTCGAACTTGGAGAATTACTGTAATAGCCGTTCGTAGGTACTCGGGGCCCTCGTGGACATTTTTCACAGTGCTGAAAAATCTTCACGAGTTACCGTGTTTCCCGAGTACCTGCCGTTAGCGTTACGAGCCGCTACGAGACATTCACGAGCTCCAACGTAGCCGCTACATACATTCTATGTACTTACCACGAGTTTGATTTTTTTTTAACTTGGGAGAGCTCTTGAATTACCTCGTACAGTGGGACAGGCCCTTAACACCTCATGCTTACCAACAGTAACTATTCCTCAGCTAACTTGCCCAGCTGATGAAAATCCCACAATAATTCTTGACAACCAACTTCTGCTGTCCACAATAACCATCTACTGGTGCTTTGCATACTATCCAAACAGATCAGATAATACTAAACATAAATATCTTCAAGTCAAACGCAAGTACAATAGATGGAGCAAATGGGAGGAGACTGAATTATCATGCCTTGTGCATTCTCATTGATATAAATCTCAAATCTCCTCTGGCAAATGATTCAGAAGCTTGAAAGCGCGCACCACCAGACTCAGGAACAGCTTCTTCCCCTCTGTTATCAGGCTTCTGAACGGCCCTTCCATAAGCTAGGCTACTGTCCGATTCACCTCTACCCCATTGTGGACATTGGACTTTGTCTGTGGAACTGATGCGCTACAATGCTGAGAACTATATTCTGCACTCTGTATCTACCCCTTTGCTCTACCTGTTATATGAGTTTGGCTTGATTGGATTTATGTACAACATGCATGCAAAACAAAGCTTTTCACTGTACATTGGTCGCTACTGGTGACGATAATAAACCTTAACCTACTTGATGAAGAAAGCTTATTCAGTTCCATTTCGTTCTTTTTCATTAAATGGAAAATAAATTGAAATTTAAAGATATCCCAGTGTAGAGACTGTAAATGATTTTTCACACAAGGAATCCAAATCAAGCTGTGTTTATTGTCATATTCATGTACGATATACCGTACTTGTGCATCGGAACACTCTAGCTTACAGCAACACACGTGCATACTTTAGCTGTTGTTTAGAGATGCAGCGTGGAAACAGACCCACCGGCCCACCGAGTCCACGCCGACCAGCGATCCCCGCACACAGAGGTCCTGTGTTTTCCCACTTTCCCATCCACTCCCTACACACTAGGGGCAATTTACAGAGGGCCAGTTAACCTACAAACCCACATCTCTTTGGGATGTGCGAGGAAACCGGAGCACCCGGAGAAAACCCACGAGATCACAGGGAGAAGGTGCAAACTCCATGGTCAGGGTCGAACGTGGATCTCTGACGCTGTAAGGCAACAGCTCTACCCGCTGCACCACTAAGATAATATACGAGGATCAAGTGTACATTCATCATACATTTATTATACCTACATTTGACAAGACAGTGAAAAGACAAAGAGTGCGAATTGGAAACAAAGTCGATGGTGATGTAAGAGGTGGTGCGTAGTGTTCCGTTGCTGAGCTACGGTCAAGGTTCCGCGGTTTCAAGGTCAGTTTATTGTCACGTACCATTTAAGGAACAGTGACATTTGAATTACCATTCCATTAGTGTTGTACGGGTTGGTTCAAGAACCTGATGGTTGTAGGGAAGTCATCATCGTCATCGGTGGACACTGGAAACAAGTATGACTGTCCTCTCATGGAGGATGCCTGTGCGTGACTTTGTTTAACGTGGGGAGACTGGTGCACAGACAGCCACCCCACGGTCCTTGACAGATCTGCGTCAGGATCCAGTGGCATGGAGTCCAAGACGACCGGAGACCCTTTTCTGCTGCAGCCTTCATCCACCTTCCCAGCCGTTGTGACGCTCCACTAAGGTCAGCCATCGTCCTCCGCCTGTTCCACCGTTGAGGTCTTGGTTGGATTGCTCTTTGTCAGAGACCTCTCCCCTCGACCTTACCTCCATGGGTGGCCCTACCAGGAGCATAGCTCCAGACGGCATCGCTCTCAGGATCTCAGGTCCACACAAGCTTCTCCACCACGACAAGGTGACAATCCACGGAAGGTATTTGTTCCTGAACCTGGTGGTGTGGGACTTGTGGCTTCCGTACCTCCTGCCCCACAGTAGCAGTGGGAAGAGGGCACAGTCTGGATGGTGGGATCCTTGATGATGCACGTCACATTCTGGAGGCAGAGCCTGGTGTCGATGTCACAGTTACAAGGGGAATGAACCGTGGAATGTGTGACAGAGTTTCAGCCACAGCACTCTTAAATAAAGTAAATGCAGCTCCATATCAATATATCCACTTGGTTTAACACTCCATCAATGTGTGTCACACTATAAGACCAGCGGATCAGGCTTTCAAATCTCACATCATCCTTCATGCTAGCTGCAAACACATTGGCTGTCAATGAATAATGAAAATGAATTGCTTCAACAGGTCAAGTGAAAAAACTGCTGTTGCTGCTGAACGTGAATGGAAGTAACCACCAAATGGAAATGGAAGTGGCTTTTGAGCCGGCAATCACTCCCGTTTCTCTCTGTAACACTGAGAGGGCAAGATTTCACTCCGATGTCCAGGTGATGGTTTTCCGAAACACAACAAGATCTTGGACTCACTCACTCACTCACTCACTCACTCACTCACTCACTCACTCACTCACTCTCACCCACTCACTCACTCACTCACTCACTCACTCACTCACTCACTCACTCACTCACTCACTCGCTCACTCACTCACTCACTCACTCACTCACTCACTCACTCACTCACTCACTCACTCTCACATTCACTCACTCACCCACTCACTCACTCACTCACTCACTCACTCTCACATTCACTCACTCACCCACTCACTCACTCACTCACTCACTCACTCACTCACTCACTCACTCACTCACTCACTCACTCACACTCACTCACCCACTCACTCACTCACTCACTCACTCACTCACCCAGTCACTCACTCGCTCACTCACTCACTCACTCACTCACTCACTCACTCACTCACCCAGTCACTCACTCACTCACTCACTCACTCACCCACCCGCTCACCCACTCACTCACTCACCCACTCCTCACCCACTCACTCACTCACTCACTCACTCACTCACTCACTCACTCACCCACTCACTCACTCACTCACTCACTGACTGACTGACTGACTGACTGACTGACTGACTGACTGACTCACTCACTCACTCACCCACTCACTCACTCACTCACCCACTCACTCACTCACTCACTCACTCACTCACCCACCCACTCACTCACTCACTCACTCACTCACTCACCCACTCACACTCACACTCACTCACTCACTCACTCACACTCACACTCACTCACTCGCTCACTCACTAACTCACTCACTCACTCACTCACACTCACTCACTCACTCACTCACCCACTCACACTCACACTCACCCACTCACACTCACACTCACTCATCCACTCACCCACCCACTCACCCACCCACCCACTCACCCACTCACCCACTCACTCACCTACCCCTAAAGCATTGAACATTACTCTAAGACACAATGTCACAGCGGTAGAGTCGTGCCTCAGAGCACCAGACAACTGGGTTCGATCCTGACTACAGGTGCTGTCTGTACGGTTTGTACGTTCTCCCTGTGACCACGTGGGTTTTCTCCGGGTGCTCCGGTTTCCTCCCACACTCCAAAGACGGGCAAGTTTGTAGGTTAATTGGCTTCTATAAATTGTCCCTAGTGTGTCAGATAGAACTAGTGTACGGGGTGATTGCTGGTCAGAACGGACTCAGAGGGCCGAAGGGCCTGTTTCCACGCTGATTCTCTAAAATTTAAACAAACTGTATTCCTTGAAAGGTGAATGAGATGCCTTGAATGATGATATGTGCTACCTGTGGTCAGTGTGTGGGCTGCAGCTGTTTGGTCATCACTAGCTCACTGATCCACGCACAGCGACAGGCTTGTAACCCTGAAGGCAGCAGAGGGTGGCAGACATCTATCTCTGTTAAACATGGATGTTGCGGACTCGTTGACTGATCCAGAGAGACAGAGCGGTGAAATCCATCAGTGGAGAGCAGTGTGGCTGCAAACTGTCCCTGGACCCAGGGCCAAGTCAGACAGTGTACAGTCCAGGAACACTTCCATTTTAATGTGGATCACACAGATGCAGATGATGGATTAGGAAGCTTGTGCGGAGAAGGCAGGAGAATGTGGCCAGGAGCTTGTCTACTTTATTGGGACAGGTAACACTTCAGTGTGAGCAGTGGTGATGTTGATTAACCTTGTAAACCTACGCTGCACTCCCTCAATAGCAAGGACATTCTTGCTATTGAGGGAGTGCAGCGTAGGTTCACCAGGTTAATTCCCAGGATGACGGGACTGTCATATGCTGAGAGAATGGAGCAGCTGGGCTTGTACACTCTGGAGTTTCGAAGGATGAGAGGGCATCTCATTGAAACATATAAGATTGTTAAGGGCTTGGACACGCTAGAGGCAGGAAACATGTTCCCGATGTTGGGGGAGTCCAGAACCAGGGGCCACAGTTTTAAGAGTAAGGAGTAAGCCATTTAGAACGGAGACGAGTAAACACTTTTTCTCACAGAGAGTTGTGAGTCTGTGGAATTCTCTGCCTCAGAGGGCAGTGGAGGCAGGTTCTCTGGATGCTTTCAAGAGAGAGCTAGATAGGGCTCTTAAAGATAGTGGAGTCAGGGGATATGGGGAGAAGGCAGGAACGGGGTACTGATTGTGGATGATCAGCCATGATCATATTGAATGGCGGTGATGGCTCGAGGGGCCGAATGGCCTACTCCTGCACCTGTTGTCTATTGTCTCCCTGTCACTGCTGGTATCTGTGTTTCAACCAGTGGCAGCAAACAGTCGAGTGTCCGGTCAGTGGCCAGCTTTGTTGATTGGGTGATCAGATCGGTCACTACACTCTCAGTTTGTCCAGTGAGGCAAATCCTGAATCTCCAACACAAGCAATCTCAGCTTGAAGGAACAGGCTCAGCCCACTGACTGGACAAGACGGGACAACATGTGATGAAAGAACCAATTCCTTAATCAAGACACAATGTACTGAAGTAAATCAGCTTCTCTAAAGACGTACAGGTTTGTGGATTCATTGGCTTGGTATAATGTTACATTTTCTCCAGTGTGTGTAGGATAGTGTTAATGTGCGGGGGTCGCTAGTCGGTGCGAACTCAATGGGCTAAAGTGCCTGTTTCCGGGTTGTATCTGTGAACTAAACTAAGCTAAAATGTCAGGCAGAATCTGAACAGGCGATGTTTGGATCAGGACTCTCAAACAATTTCTTAATATTGAAGCATTTTCTGAAAAGACCGTGGCTGCAATGTTGCAATAAAAATCTTTCACAGTTTATATTCTCTATTTCTGCCGCTGGGCTCTTGCTGGCCCTGGGAATGACCAAGCAGTTGTCGTATAAATGACCACATCAGGTAGTGCACAGAGCTGAGAAAACATCCTTCGTGCCTTCTGCCTCAGCATAAAACAAAGCGATCATTTGGCAGGACAGATACAGATGGATTCACTTTGAGAAGCCCAGTGTGGTCGTCAGTGTTGCACACCTGGCCGGAGACATCATTCATCCCATCCCATCCCACCGCCGTGACACAGAATATCATCCTGACCATTGCAGCAACACTGCCAAGGCTCGCATGTAGTTCCCATCACGTGGGTACTTCAGGAGTAGAATTGTTGGTAAACACAGTACCTGCATCACACCCCCGCACAAGTCCCTGACGGATGTTAAATACAATCACACGTCTCCTTTACATCCCTCCGCCACCTTGTACCTTGTCTCCTTTCTCATCTACGTTCACAGCTCTTAATGCCTCTCTACCGAGCAAGCCCCAAGGTGCATGTCCTGTGTTCTAGGTGTACCTGCTGGCAGCAGCAATGGATGCTAATAGCTTCCAGGATTTGCCCATCACCAGCCTAATGCCCTACCGGCTCATATAGTCCCTCACCCACACCCGTCCTTCACTGGGAAGATTCAGGACCAACAAACTCATCCTGTCTCTTCACTTAGTGCAAGAAGTTCTCCTTTCCTTCTTAACCACCAAACAAGTGGTCATTTTGGACGGCATTTTACAGGATTTTGCAATTTTGTGCGTCAAGTGATAGGGACACACAGCACGGAAACAGACCCTTCAGCCCCACCATCTGTATCTGAAGTGTCTTTTACATGTTGTACTTGCCTCAACTACCTCCTCTGGCAGCTCGTTCCATACACCCATCACCCTCTGTGTGAAAGTCACTGCAAGTTGTCAGCTGGTCAGGCAGCATCCATGAAGGAAAAATGAGGAATGTGGAGGAGTCACTGTGGTGGATGTTTATGTTAAAATGTATTTTGTGTGTCTTGTTGCTTTTTGTTGGCAAATCAAACTCCTTGTATGTTGCAAAACATACTTGGCTACTAAAGCATGATGATGATTATGAAAATGGTTTCAATTTCACGGGCCAATGGCCCATCATAAATGGAGAGGTGGGAGATCTTTCAGAGAGGAGAGGTGGAGAGAACAGAGCGATGTCTTGAAAAGCTCCAGACCAATTATTCAGGAGAACTAAGAACCAAGAATGATTCATTGTCATATGTACCAGCTATGACACTCCAGCAACGACACGACTATACAGGCGGCACCCTTTGCCTGTCGCCTGTACGGTCGTGAGTAGTCGCCCAAAGAGTCGTACCTTGTTCTGGTCGCCGCTGGATTTTCAACATGCTGAACATATTCGGCGACCTGTAACGACCTATGATGGGTGCCGACAGTCGCCGAAAAAGTTGTGTAAGTGGGACGGGCCCTTGACTGGCTTTAAGGAACTGATGCGCTACAATGCTGAGAACTATATTCTGCACTCTGTATCTTCCCCTTTGCTCCACCTGTTGTACTGGAGTTTGACATGATTGTATTTATGTGTGGTATATCTGATCTCTTTGCATAGCGAGCAGAACAAAGCTTCTGACTCGAGACACGTGACAGTAATAAACCTAAACCAAAAGCAGACCAAAGACTCTCATAGTCGAAGAACTGCAACTGAGTTTGCCGACGACACCAAAGTGGCCGGTGTCAAGAGTGTTTTATTGTCATGTGTCCCAGATGCAACAATGACATTCTTACTTGCTGCATCACAACACAATATGTAAACATAGTGCACTGTAAATAATATGATAAACAAGAACTCTAGCGTCATAGGTAGCAAAGAAGGATATCAGAAATTGAGTTTAATTTATTGTCACATGTACCGGCCTTCATGTTGCCCTTCATAACTGGAGGATTTCAGTATAGGAATAGAGAGGTTCTTCTGCAGTTGTATAGGGCTCTGGTGAGACCACATCTGGAGTATTGTGTACAGTTTTGGTCTCCTAATTTGAGGAAGGACATTTTTGAGATTGAGGCAGTGCAACGTAGGTTCACGAGATTATTCCCTGGGATGGCAGGACTGTCATATGAGGAAAGATTGAAAAGACTAGGCTTGTATTCACTGGAGTTTAGAAGGATGAGGGGGAATCTTATAGAAGCATATAAAATTATAAAAGGGCTGGACTAGCTAGATGCAGGAACAATGTTCCCAATGTTGGGCGAGTCCAGAACCAGGGGCCACAGTCTTAGAATAAAGGGAAGGCCATTTAAGACTGAGGTGAGAAAAAACGTTTTCACCCAGAGAGTTGTGAATTTGTGGAATTCCCTGCCACAGAGGGCAGTGGAGGCCAAGTCACTGGATGGATTTAAGAGAGAGTTAGATAGAGCTCTAGGGGCTAGTGGAATCAAGGGATATGGGGAGAAGGCAGGCACGGGTTATTGATTGGGGACGATCAGCTATGACCACAATGAATGGCGGTGCTGGCTCGAAGGGCCGAATGGCCTCCTCCTGCACCTATTTTCTATGTTTCTATGTTATGATCAGAATGGTGGATAGAGTTTAAGGCAGGTGAGTGTGAGGTTTTTAGGAAGTCTAACCAGGAACCTTATGCTAGCGTGTTAAACGTGACGTCTATAAGATAGATTGTCAGAGTCATTTCCCAGGTGGGAGAATCTGGAAGGTGAGGGTTAACGTGATGGAGAAGAGGTTTAAAGGTGATCTGAGCAGAGTCATTTTCCATAGATCCCAGATTTGAATATTTGGAATGAATCCAAATATTCGTTCATGAATGTTTTGGATGAGCTGCCGGAGGAGGTGGTGCAGGCAGATAGAATGACAACGTTTAAAACGCATTTGGACAGGTACACAGATAGGAAAGCCTAACGTGGGCAAATACGAAGAGTATCGGCGTGGACAAGGTGGGTGAAAGGTATGTCTCTGTGTCTCTATGATTTCATGATTAGATTCATCCCAATCTAGCAGGCATCAGCTTTGTCTGAAAGGAGACAGGTGAGAGAGCCCCTGATGGGAAGTTCATAAAGAGGCAACAATAGCATCGGCAGTCAGAACCCAAAAATGAAATGGCTTTCTTCTTCTTGCGTGTGGCGTGCACAGCCTAAAGTTGTAGGACAACTTGTTCTATTTGATCTTATTTGATTGTGCACGCCAGGTTGATTGCATTGGTCGAAACAGGGATACAAAGGGATACAAACCCAAATCTCGTTGCACTTATGTTCAATGACAATAAAATATATTATTATTATTATTATTATTATTATTATTATTAGTATTATGATAGGGATCACATGCAGGTGATTAGTTTGTCTAGACATTGTCTGTCCATCCCCTTCACAGATGCTGCCAGACCCGCTGAGTTCCTCCGGAGATTAGTATGTTGTGGCATCATGTTGGGCACAAACACTGTGGGCTGCAGGGCCTGGTGCTGTGTGGTATTGGTTCCAATACACGACAATTGTTGCAATGCTCAATCATGTCACAAGTGGCAGGCAGATTAAGGAGGTAGACACAAATGCTGGAGAAACTCAGCGGGTGAGGCAGCATCTATGGAGCGAAGGAATAGGTGACGTTTCGGGTCGAGATCTTCTCTCCGTAGAAGCTGCCTCACCCGCTGAGTTTCTCCAGCATTTGTGTCTACCTTTGATTTTTCCAGCATCTGCAGTTCTTTCTCAAAAGAGAGATTAAAGATGATGTGGGTGTCAATGCAGCCCGGGGTGACGTGCTTTGCTAGGGCAGTTCCAGTTTGGAACTGGTTTGGACAATTGAAGGGGAATGAGGCACAGATCTGGGGAACAACGCCAGATAGTGTTATCGCTTCCTAATGAACTGCAGGATGGATGGGAGTAATATTTATATTGTACCAAGTAACCTTGAACAATATAGAGGCTCTGCGGCTCACTATTGGCAAACAGCTCACAGGGAAACAATCCAGCTGATTGTTCATTAGAAATAGAAATGAATAGTTTTGATCTCATGGCCTTTATAGAGATGCAGTCGCAAAGTGACAAAGGTTGGGCATTAGATATTATTGGAAACATTTTGAAGACATACATAACTTGAAACAGAGGCCGCAGAGAGGTGGTTCAGAGAAGGGATGTTACTCTGAGCATCGAACAGATGAATCAGTGTGGATGAAGCTGTAGAAACAGCCAAGGTTAGGGATCTTGGGTGTGGAGTTGTCAGTGAGCCCAACATACTCGTGGTAACGTTGAGAACAGGGGCAGCAGGGAATTGGCATGACCATGTGTGTCAAGGAACACAGTCATCCACAAGTGGACAGGCACACATGGACAATGTGAATAGCTTCAGGGTTATTATTGTACCCAGATACAGTGACAAGCTTTGTTTGGCGTGCTGTCTAATCAGATCTGACAATACCACACATAAATTAAATCGTCAAACTCAAATACAACAGGTAGAGCAAAGGGGAAGATACAGAGTGCAGGATATAGTTCTCAGCATTGTAGAGCATCAGTTCCACAGACAAAGTCCAATGTCCGCAATGGGGTAGAGGTGAATCAGACAGTACCCTAGCTTATGGAAGGGCCGTTCAGTAGCCTGATAACAGAGGGGAAGAAGCTGTTCCTGACTCTGGTGGTCATGGGCTACATCTACAATGGTGGGGAGTGTGGTGTGTGTGGGACTGGGCTACATCTACAATGGTGGGGAGTGTGGTGTGTGTGGGACTGGGCTACATCTACAATGGTGGGGAGTGTGGTGTGTGTGGGACTGGGCTACATCTACAATGGTGGGGAGTGTGGTGTGTGTGTGTGGGACTGGGCTACATCTACAATGGTGGGGAGTGTGGTGTGTGTGGGACTGGGCTACATCTACAATGGTGGGGAGTGTGGTGTGTGTGGGACTGGGCTACATCTACAATGGTAGGGAGCGTGGTGTGTGTGGGACTGGGCTACATCTACAATGGTGGGGAGTGTGGTGTGTGTGGGACTGGGCTACATCTACAATGGTGGGGAGTGTGGTGTGTGTGGGACTGGGCTACATCTACAATGGTGGGGAGTGTGGTGTGTGTGGGACTGGGCTACATCTACAATGGTGGGGAGTGTGGTGTGTGTGGGACTGGGCTACATCTACAATGGTGGGGAGTGTGGTGTGTGTAATAGGTCAATGGGCAGCCTGACATTCATCGTAAGGAAAGTGCTAGAATCTATTATGGAGTCTTAGTCATAGAGCATGAAACAGCCCAACATATCCATATCAACAATGATGTCCCATCGAAGCTCATCCAATTTGCCCACATTTCAAAAAACAGAAGGGCAAAAAGATTCCAGGAGATCGCTCTAGTGGGTAGCATTAAGAACAATCCCAAGTGATTTCATAAATACATAAGGGGGAAAATGGTAACTAGAGAGAGAGTGGGACCACTCAGGAATGAAAGCGGTCACCTCTGTGTGGAGCCACAGGAGATGGGCAAGGTCCTCAATGCGTATTTCACCTCTGTATTTACCGAGGAGAAAGACAATAGGACGGAGGAACTTGGGGAAGTCACTGGAAGTGTCTTAAGTACAGTCAGTGTTACCGTTGAAGAGGAGCTGAAGGTACTGTCGTGTATGAAGGTAGCAAATCTCCAGGCCTGATCAGATTTAAACCTCCAGTTTAAATTACATTTGGAATATTTTGGAGGACCAAGAACAAAGATATATCCGAGGACATTGCGGGAAACTAGAGAGGAAATTGTGGGAGCCCTGGTTGACATTTACGAGTCATCCTTAAATATAGGAGAGGTGCTGGAAGACTGGAGGGTGGCAAATGTTGTGCCTCTTTTCAAGAGCGGCTGCAGGGAAAATGCTGGGAACTATAGGCCGGTGAGCTTAACATCTATAGTTGGAAAGTTACTGAGGGATAGGATAATCAGGTATTTAGATGGGAAAGGGCTGATTAGGGATAGTCAGCATGGTTTTGTACGTGGGAGGTCGTGTCTCACAAATCTGATTGAATTTTTTGAAGACGAGACAAAAAAGGTTGATGAGGGCAGAGCTGTAGATGTTGTGTACATAGACTTCAGTAAGGGGTTCGACAAGGTGCCGCATGGTAGGCTGCTCTGGAAGGTTCGATTGGCCAGGTGGGCGGAGGAATGGTTGATGGAATTTAATACAGAGAGAAGTGCGAGGTGTTGCATTTTGGGTCATCGAACAAGGGCAGGACCTACACAGTGAATGGTAGGCCTCTGGGTAGTGTTGTAGAGCAGAGGGATCTAGGAGTACAGGTGCATGGTTCCTTGAAGGTCGAGTCACAGGTAGATAAGGTGGTCAAAAAGGCTTTTGGCACTTTGGCCTTCATCAGTCAGAGTATTGAATATAGAAGTTGGGAAGTCATGTTGCAGTTGTATAAGATGTTGGTGAGGCCGCATTTAGAATATTGTGTTCAGTTCTGGGCACCATGTTATTGGAAAGATATTGTCAAGCTGGAAACAGTACAGAGAAGATTTACGAGGATGTTGCCAGGACTAGAGGGTGTGAGCTATAGGGAGAGGTTGAGTAGGCTGGGTCTCTATTCCATGGAGCGCAGGAGGATGAGGGGTGATCTTATAGAGGTGTAAAAAATCATGAGAGGAATAGATCGGGTAGACGCATAGAGTCTCTTGCCCACAGAAGGTGAATCGAGGACCAGAGGACATGGGTTTAAGGTGAAGGGGAAAAGATTTAATAGGAATCTGAGGGGTAACTTTTTCACACAAAGGATGGTGGGTGTATGGAACAAGCTGCTAGAGGAGGTAGTTGAGGCTGGTACTATCCAAACGCTAGACAGGTACATGGATAGGACAGGTTTGGTGGGATATCGGCCAAATGCGGGCAGGTGGGACTAGTGTAGCTGGGACATGTTGGCTGGTGTGGGCAAGTTGAGCTGAAGGGCTTATTTCCACACTGTATCACTCCATGACTCAATTACTCCATTTGGTCCATATTCCTCTAACTCTTTCCTGTCCAGTACCTGTCCAGGTGTCTTTTAAATATTCTCAGTGGAATTTAGGAGTTTGAGGCTTGTCGACTTTGTGGAGGGGCATACACTTATGAAGGGCATAGGATAGATGGTGGATGATCCCAGGGCAGAGCAGCCTTTGTTTGTCTTTGTAAACACATCATTGCAAGAGAATGAACGGGTACTTGGCAATCCAGAAGCTTAATAACGCATTGCCCTTGAGTACAGGGTGAAGATGTTGACTGTGATTCCGTGAGACACTGGAGAGGCTGCAGAGCAACGTGGCGTGGAGCTCCTGTCTTCACATTTGTGATGGAGAGGGTTCGAGTGAAGACTGACTACATTGACTGCTCGGATGGGGACTATTCCAGTCTGAAGCAGTCTGGGCTGTACTTCCCCAAGTTCAATACGTCAGTGAATCATAAAGAATTCTTATGCAGAGAAGATTTATGAGGATGTTGCCACGACTCAAGGGACTGAACTGTAGGGAGAGGTTGAGCAAGCTAGGAGTGTAATCCTTGGAGGGCAGGAGGCTGAGGGGTGATCTTGTTGCGGTGTACAAAATCATGAGGGTATTAGAGAGCGATTACACAATCTTTCATCTGGGATAGAGGAATCGGGAATTTAAGATGAGAGGGAAAAGATTTAATAGGAATCTGAGGAGCGACTATTTCACCCAGAGGGTGGTGTGTGTGTAGAACGGGCCACTAGAGGAGGTAGTTGAGGCATGTACTATACAACAGTTGAAGAACATTGGATAGGAAAGGTTTAGAGGGAGAGGGGCCAAACGCAGACAAATGTCGGAGTGTAGATGGAGCATCTTGGTTGGTGTGGTCATACGTGGGACGAAGGGTCTGGTTCCGTGCTGTAATACTCTATCTGGGTCGAGTGAAAGTCTGTCATTCTATCCCGGGAGGAGTGGAGAGGCTGAGTCAATGAGAATGTTCCTGGCAGATACAGCAACGGACTCTGTGTTCTTGTGGGAAGGCGAGTCTCAGGCAGGCGTTACTGAATGGCAGATCAAGAGGCTGCTTCTGATGTTTGTCTCAGCAATAAGGTGATGTCTCTGGCTTCACGCAATGATGGTTTCCAGAATGAATTGACTATATACGGTAACAACGCCATGATGGAGGTGTTTGTACATCGCTGACTCACACAGTCTGTTAAAGTCACTGGCCATATCTGTATTTTTAGCTGGGAATAAGGGGGTGTGGATGATGTGATTTTCAAATATTAATATTTAATGTTGTACGGGGGAGTATGACATGCAAATGAAGTTGGTGCATGTTAAAATCAATATTTTGCTGAAATTCTCTCGGCAGTGTAAGAACAAGCTCAGAGAATGAACAAATGGCACAGATTGTTTTTAGCTTAACCCAGTGATGGTTTCATTATCTGTGCACACACGGATGTCCCGTGAATGGGTAATGTGGAACAGCAACTTCCCCTCTGGAATTACTTACATTTCAGTCGTTAAATGGTACCGTATCTGTCACATGTACTAAGGTCGAGTGTTAGTATACCGTCCAGTACAAGAGGGAGCCATGAGACATAAGCATGTAGATACATCCTACAGAAACATCTCAGGAACATGTATATTGGGAACCTGGTCCCCATGCTGGGAACCTTCAGATCACATCGTCTGGTCTGAATGAGTCTACCTCCATTGTCAATGGTTTCAGAGAATAGTGTAGCACAGGAACAGGCCCTTCAGCCCACAGAGCCCATGCTCAGCATGATACCATGTTCAGTTAATCTTCCCTCCCTGCACACCATCCACATCCCTCCCTTCCCTGTGTTCCCATGTGCTCATCTAAAACCCTCTTCAATGCCACGACTATATCTGCCTCCACCACCACCCCCAGCCGGCAGCACGTTGGAGGATCTATCACCTTACTTGCCCCGCACATCTCCTTTAAACTTTACGCCCTCTAGCCTTTGACATTTCCACCCTGGGTAAAATGCTTCAGACTGTCTACTCTATTTATGTCTCCCATCATTTTATAAACTTCTATCAAATCTCCCCTCAAACTGACATTCCGTAGAAAACAATCCCAGTCTGTCCAGCCTCCCACTGCAGCAAATGCCCCCAAATCCAAGCACCATTCTGGTAAACCTCCTCTGCACCCTCTCCAATAGCTTCATCTCCTTTGTGTAATGAGGCGAGCAGAACTGCACGCAATACTCCAAATGCAGACTAACCAAAACCATATAAAGCTGCATCATGAGTTCCTCACTCTTGGACATGGCCCAACTTGCCCACACAGACCAACATGTCCCATCCACACTATTCCCACATGCCTGCGTCTGGCCCATATCCCTCTAAACCTGTCCTATCCATCTACCTGTCTCATTGTTTCTCACACCTCTCTGTATTAAATTCCATCAACCATTCCTCCGCCCACCTGGCCAATAAATCCAGATCCTGCTGCAATCGTTCACAACCATCTTCACTATCTGCAAAACCACTCACTTTTGTATCATCAGCAAACTTGCTAATCTTGCCCTGTATGTTCTCATCCAAATCATTGATGTAGATGACAAACAGTAACGGGCCCAGCACCGAACCCTGAGGCACACCACTAGTCACAGGCCTCCAGTCTGAGAAGCAACCTTCCCTCATCACCCTCTGCTTCCTTCCATGGAGACAATTTGCTATCCATTCAGCTATCTCTCCTGGGATCCCATGCGATCTTCACAAACAGAGAATAGCAATGTTCTGGTGGATTCACCGGTCACACCCAGCGCAGATTCTAGTGTTCTACTTGATGGGGAACACAGGGCAGTGGGACAAAAGCAAAATACAGCAGATGCTAAAGACACAAGACAAAGCAGAACCTGCAAGAAACAGTCAGCATGTGGACCAGGAATCATGGAGAGAGTGGTTACACATTTCATAGCAGTGAACCCAGATAAATCATAGTCAGACAGCTCGGAAACAGGTCCTTCAGCCCAACTTGGCCACTCCAACCAACATGCCCCATCTACACTGGTCCTATTTCCCGCATTTGGCCCATTTCCCACGAAGCCTTTCCTGTCCACGTACCTGTCCACGTACCTGTCCACGTACCTGTCCACGTACCTGTCCACGTACCTGTCCAGGTGGCTTCTAAGTGTTGTTATAGTCCCTGCCTCAACTACCTCCTCAGGCAGCTCGTTCCACACACCCACCATCCTCTGAGTGAAAAAGTAGAATCTTATTGAAACATATAAGATTATTAAGGGTTTGGACACGCTAGAGGCAGGAAACATGTTCCCGATGTTGGGGGAGTCCAGAACCAGGGGCCACCGTTTAAGAATAAGGGGTAAGCCATTTAGAACGGAGACGAGGAAACACTTTTTCCCACAGAGAGTTGTGAATCTGTGGAATTCTCTGGCCCTTCGAGCCAGCACCGCCATTCAATGTGATCATGGCTGATTATCCCCAATCAGTACCCCGTTCCTGCTTCTCCCCATATCCCCTGACTCCACTATTTTTAAGAGCCCCAACTAGCTCTCTCTTGAAAGCATCCAGAGAACCTGCCTCCACCGCCCTCTGAGGCAGAGAATTCCACAGACTCACCACTCTCTGTGAGAAAAAGTGTTTCCTCGTCTCCGTTCTAAATGGCTTACCCCTTATTCTTAAACTGTGGCCCCTGGTTCTGGATTCATTCATTCATTCATTTAAGTGTGAAAACGCACACCACCAGATTCAGGGACAGTTTCTTCCCAGCGGTTATCAGGCAACTGAACCATCCTACCACAACTAGAGAGCAGTGCTGAACTACTAGCTACCTCATTAGTGACACTCAGACTATCTTTAAATGGACTTGATTGGACATTACCTTGCATAAAATGTTATTCCCTTTATCATGTATCTGTACACTGTGGACGGCTCGATTGTAATCATGTATTGTCTTTCCGCTGACAGGATAGCGTGCAACAAAAGCTTTACACTGTACCTCGGTACACGTGACAATAAACTCAACCTAACTCTCCTGGTCACGTGATGTGGGTTTGAAGCTGCCGACTCAGGCAGGCAGGTGGGCAGTGCAGGAGCTACAGCTGATGGCAGGACCAGTCTGGCACCATCATAACCACAGCATCCACATCCTCACTGGAAAAATATTGGAGCAATGAAAAACAGTGCTTACAAATGTGTTATTGTCCTGAATATCGAGTTCAGTTGGAGTGATTCAGGCTATTGATGATAATATGAGAGACATGTGTGTATATAATGTACTCTCATACAGCTCATCTAGTCCCTGCTGTCCAAGTTGGCAGATGGGGCTCATCCCATTTGTCTGCATTTGGCCCATATCCCACTAAACCCTTCCTAACTATATATCTGTCCAAATGTCGTTTGTTGCTGCTCAGATTCTTGTAAATGGGAACAGGGATTGTTTAGAGTGACAATAGACAATAGACAATAGGTGCAGGAGTAGGCCATTCGGCCCTTCGAGCCAGCACCGCCATTCAATGTGATCATGGCTGATCATCCCCAATCAGTACCCCGTTCCTGCCTTCTCCCCATATCCCCTGACTCCACTATTTTAAGAGCCCTATCTAGCTCCCTCTTGAAAGTATCCAGAGAACCTGCCTCCACCACCCTCTGAGGCAGAGAATTCCACAGACTCACCACTCTCTGTGAGAAAAAGTGTTTCCTCGTCTCCGTTCTAAATGGCTTACTCCTTATTCTTAAACTGTGGCCCCTGGTTCTGGACTCCCCCAACATCGGGAACATGTTTCCTGCCTCTAGCGTGTCCAAACCCGTAACAATCTTATATGTTTCAATGAGATGCCCTCTCATCCTTCCAAACTCCAGAGTGTACAAGCCCAGCTGTTCCTTTCTCTCAGCATATGACATTCCTGCCATCCCGGGAATTAACCTTGTAAACCTACGCTGCGCTCCCTCAATAGCAAGAATGTTCTTCCTCAAATTAGGGGACCTAAACTGCACACAATACTCCAGGTATGGTCTCTCTGGGGCTCTGTACAACCGCAGAAGGACCTCTTTGCTCCTATATTTGATTCCTCTTGTTATAAAGGCCAACATGCCATTCACTTTCTTCACTGCCTGCTGTACCTGCATGCTTACTTTCATAGACTGATGTACAAGGACCCCCAGATCCCGTTGTACTTCCCCTTTTCCCAACTTGATGCCATTTAGCTAGTAATCTGCCTTCCTGTTTTTGCTACCAAAGTGGATAACCTCACATTTATCCGCATTAAATTTCATCTGCCATGCATCTGCCAACATCTCCTATGTGGGACCTTATCAAATGCCTTCTGAAAGTCCAGGTACACTACATCCACTAGCTCTCCCTTGTCCATTTTCCTCGTTATATCTTCAAAAAATTCCAGAAGATTAGTCAAGCATGATTTCCCCATTGTAAATCTATGCTGACTCGGACCAATCCTGTTACTGCTATCCAAATGTTCGGCTATCTCATCTTCTATAATTGACTCCAGCATCTTCCCCACCATCCCCGTCAGGCTAACTGGTCTATTATTCCCCGTTTCCTCTCTCCCGCTTTCTTAAAAAGTGGGATAACATTAGCTACCCTCCAATCCACAGGAACTGATCCTGAGTCTATGGAACATTGGAAAATGATCACCAATGCATCCACGATT
>NC_045960.1:114735763-114838263 GCF_010909765.2 Amblyraja radiata | reverse complement strand
TAAACGGGATCCACGGCGCTCCCGGTCTTGTGGAAAGGACATGTGCGTGCATCAGTATGATCCAACATGTGTGTGATCCAACACGTGTGTGATCCAACACGTGTGTGATCCAACACGCGTGTGATCCAACACGCGTGTGACCCAACACTGACCCAACACTGCGACCCAACACACGTGTGACCCAACACGCGTGTGACCCAACACTGTGACCCAACACGCGTGTGACCCAACACTGTGACCCAACACGCGTGTGACCCAACACTGTGACCCAACACGCATGTGACCCAACACTGTGATCCAACACACTTGTGACCCAACACTGTGACCCAACACGCGTGTGACCCAACTCTCGTGTGACCCAACACTCGTGGCTGCTACCACAGAGATCAGCCACTCCTCAACGTTTAAACCCCACAGTTGATTTTGTAGTCAGCTAATGCCGTCAGAATAGTGTGTACATAACCTTTTGTGTCTGTGTGAAAGAGGATTGTGTTCTGGAGCCAAACACAAACTGCTGGAGCTTGTAGCTTGCAGCGTTGGTGTCTGTCGGATGTTAATATGTAGCAGGTTTTGACTGAAATATTAACAATAGCCCGATATCTCAGCTCTCCAAACACAAAGTACTGGAGGACCCAGCTGGTCGGGCAGCCTCTATGGAGGGAATGGACAGGCCATGTCCAGGACTAAGGACAATAAATGTCCTTTGTCCTTTGTATTTCAGAATTAACACAAAACATCGACTCTCCACAGATGCTGCCTGACCGGCTGAGTTACTCCAGCACTTTGTGTCTTCTTTTGTAGACCAGCATCTGCGGTTCCTTGTTTCTAACACCATGCCAAATACTTTCCATGTTGCTCCCCACCCCCACGGTGAAATGGTTTATGTTTGGGGAATAATAATATTGTGGGGGGGTGGGACCTGTTAGGTGTGTGTGTGTGTGTGTGTGTGTGTGTGTGTGTGTGTGTGTGTGTGTGTGTGTGTGTGTGTGTGTGTGTGTGTGTGTGTGTGTGTGTGTGTGTGTGCGCGTGTATGTGTGCGTGTGCGTGTGTGTATGTGTGTGTGTGTGTGTGTGTGTGTGTGCGTGTGTGTGCGCGTGTGTGTGCGCGTGTGTGTGTGCGTGTGTGTGTGCGTGTGTGTGTGTGTGTGCGTGCGTGTGTGTGTGTGTGTGTGTGTGTGTGTGTGTGTGTGTGTGTGTGTGTCTACATACTGCTGCTATAATATTGTGGGGCATGGGACCTGTGTGTGGGCTCTACATAATGCTGACGAGTTGTAAGCCACAGTCATTGGTGGTCTAATGGTCAAGTTGAGTTTATTGTCATGTCTACAAGTGTAGGGTGAGGTACAGTGAACATTTGCAGCAAGCAGCAACATCACATACACATAGACACAGACCACACACACAAACAAATTATACACCAATGATACATATTACATCTGAGATTCTGAAAGATAGGAGACTGCAACAATAAAATAAGAGGTGAGAGCAGGAACATAATGATAGAAACAGTTGTGCAACAGTGATTAAACATGTGGCTGTGCTGAGAGACACTGTAGTCCCAAAGAGATGATGTAGTCTGGGTCTTCAATTGTAACTGTTTAGATAAAGAAACATTTCATATTTGAACGACCCATAAAACAGCTCAATTCCTACATAAAATGTATATGTTTGAAAATGAATATTGTAAATGGGGACAGGTGCCTGGGTGTGAGTGAGTACATTTTATGTGGAGTAACAAGCACTCTGAAGGATGATCTACACTCTAGGTTAGAGTGGCACGGTGGTGCAGCGGTAGAGTTGCTGCCTTACAGCACCATGGACCCGGGTTCAATCCTGACTACGGGTGCTGTCTGTACGGTCCTAAAGGATTTCCCTCTTATCCTTAAACTGTGACCCCTTGTTCTGGACTTCCCCAACATCGGGAACAATCTTCCTGCATCTAGCCTGTCCAACCCCTTAAGAATTTTGTAAGTTTCTATAAGATCCTCCCTCAATCTTCTAAATTCTAGCGAGTACAAGCCGAGTCTATCCAGTCTTTCTTCATATGAAAGTCCTGACATCCTAGGAATCAGTCTGGTGAATATAGCAGTGAGGAGACCATTGTTAGCGCCTCCCACTGGAGTAAAGGCACGAGGCTGCCAGTAATCTCCACACTGGCCACTGGCTCCTTCCTCAGTGGCCCCCACTGGAGTAAAGGCACGAGGCTCCCAGTAACCTCCACACTGGCCCCCGCTGGAGTAAAGGCACGAGGCTCCCAGTAATCTCCACACTGGCCCCCGCTGGAGTAAAGGCACGAGGCTCCCAGTAATCTCCACACTGGCCACTGGCTCCTTCCTCAGTGGCCCCCACTGGAGTAAAGGCACGAGGCTGCCAGTACTCTCCACACTGGCCACTGGCTCCTTCACCTTTTGGAAAGAGTAGCTTGGTTGACTGAGTTGTGGATTGTTGTGATTGGGCCCGATGGTCAGATGTGTACCAGCAGGCTCAGTCTGCAGTAAAGTGGCGGATGTCTCAGCCCCAGTGGGTGTGCAGAGAGTGGAGAGCTGTACTACTGCACCACTGAGACTCATTGTTTAATATGAAATAACACACATTCCCATCCACCCATATTAAGGTTTCCAATGTCAAGGCAATGGGGTTATAACGTGGCTCTGAGGACTTGCAGAGTCAGCGAGTTAGTGCACACACTGTCATGTTTCTGTGCTGCAAGTCTGATTACAAATGTCACAAACGATATGTCAAAGTTGGCCAATCTCAAGCACACTGACTGCAGGTAACTGGCGAGGAGATCCAAGGGAGTTGTGGAGATTGTCTGTGTTATGGGGAAAACACAGAGAATAAAACAGGACCATAGAACAACACAGGAACAGGCCCTTCGGCCCACAATGTCTGTGCCGTACACGATGCCAAGACCAACTAATCCCACCTGGTCCATTCCCCTGCACTTCCATGTGCCTATCTATAAACCACGATCGTATGTGCCTCCAACACCACAGTGTCCCACGCACCCAGCACCTTCTGGGCCCCGCACTTTGCCCCACTCACCTTAAAGCTATGCCCCTTGTCTTGGACATTTCCATCCTGGGAAAAAGGTTGCGACTGGCAAGTCAAGAGTGTTTTATTGTCATGTGTCCCAGATAAAACAAGGACATTCTTACTCGCTGCAGCACAACACAATATGTAAACATGATAAATAATAGAACAAAAACTCAGAAAAAAAAGAACAAACTATAACAGTGCAATAATAATAATAATAATAATAATAATAATAGTCTATTGTAGTTCAAAGCTTATGAGGTCATCATGTTTAATAGCCTGATGGCTGTAGGGAAGAAGCTGGTCCTGAACCTGGACGTTACAGTTCTCAGGCTCCTGTACCTTCTTCCCGATGGCAGTGGTGAGATGAGGGTGTGGCCAGGGTGGTGTGGGTCTACCCTATCTATGCCTCTCATATTTATACCAGGTCCCGCCCACAACTACCAATGGTCGAGGGAAAACAATACAAGACTGTCCACCCTCTTGTTGTAGCTGACACCCCAGCCAATACACGCATTATTCTGGTAAACCTCTTCTGCACCCTCTCCAAAGCCTACGCATCCTCTGTGTATCAGGGAGACTGCACACAACACTCCAAATGCAGCCTGACCAGTCCTATAAAGCCAAGCCCAGCCAGCCTCTCCCAGTAGCTAATGCCCATTAATGAAGGGTTGGTTGTGGTCGATGTGTACGGAGCTTTGGAGGAATATTCAGTATAAAACAGGTAGAACAATCATTCTAGTTTAGTTAAGAGTTACAGCGTGGAAACAGGCCGTTCCGCCCACCGAGTCCACGCCAACCAGTGATCCCCGCACATAAACACTATCTACACCCACTAGGGACAATTTACAAGTTCACCTGCAAACCTGCATGTCTTTGGGGTGTGGGAGGAGATCGGAGCACCCGATCACTCTACATAAGCACTTAGATACATGTTAGATAAACAGCTCAGATGCAGTACAAGTTTACAGCAGGAGTTCACTGAGACAGTACACAGTGTCACCAGTTTGTGGCCATTTCCAAGTGGCAGTTGTAAGTGCAGGGATCTTGATCTGACCATGAAGCTCTGTTGTCCTGGCGGTGTTGCAGGGCCGGGCTGGCCAAGCGTAGCCATAGTGTCCTCCACCACTGCTCCACCACTGTAGGCTGCATGCGGTCCACGTGTACACGAGCAGCGGTTTCAGGACAGGCTGCGGTCCACGTGTACACGAGCAGCGGTTTCAGGACCAGCTGCTCCACCGCTATAGGCTGCATGCGGTCCACGTGTACATGAGCAGCGGTTTCAGGATAGCTGCTCTACCGCTATAGGCCGCGTGCAGTCCACGTGTACACGAGCAGTGGTTTCAGGACAGGCTGCAGTCCACATGTACACGAGCAGCGGTTTCAGGACAAGCTGCTCTACCGCTATAGGCCACGTGCGGTCCACGTGTACACGAGCAGCGGTTTCAGGACAAGCTGCGGTCCACGTGTACACGAGCAGCGGTTTCAGGACCAGCTGCTCCACCGCTATAGGCCGCGTGCGGTCCACGTGTACACGAGCAGCGGTTTCAGGACAAGCTGCGGTCCACGTGTACATGAGCAGCGGTTTCAGGACAAGCTGCGGTCCACGTGTACATGAGCAGCGGTTTCAGGACAAGCTGCGGTCCACGTGTACACGAGCAGCGGTTTCAGGACAAGCTGCTCCGTTTCACGTTCAGCTCTCTCTCTCACACCTCCGCTGAAAAGGCTGCAGAGAAAATTTACCAGGATGTGGCCAGGGCTTGTGGGCCGGAGCTACAGGGAGATGTTGGGCAGGTTACGACATTATTCCTTGGTGTGCAGGAGTATGAGGGATGATCTTATAGAGACTAGACAGGGTGAATGCAAGAGTCTTCTACCCAGAGTCGGGGAATCAGAGGACATACGTATAAGGTGAAGAGGAAAGATTTAATGGGAACTGGAGTGGTAACGGTTTCACATAGAGGGTGGTGGGTGTATGGAACGAGCTGTCAGAGGAGGTAGTTGAGGCAAGGACTATAACAACATGTAAAAGACCCTTGGACAGGTACATGGATAGGACAGGTTTAGACGGCTATGGGCCAAACGCAGGCAGGTGGGACGTGTAGATGGTGCACTTTGGCCGGCACGGGCAAGTTGGGCCGAATGGCCTGTCTCCGTGCTGTGTGACTCCCTGCAGTCACTGATGTGATCCACTTATACTTGTCTCACTCAGAGGTTATGATAATTCCGGGCTTGCTGATAAAATGTCCGTCTGGCATTTAACAACCATGTCAAGTTGGAGTTGTGGCGATACATGGACAGGCGGGATGATTCTCTGCATTGTTCTCCCATTTTTTAGATCTGATCCCTGTCAGTTGCTTTCTTCAATCCCGTTTTTTGACAAATTCAATCACTGTTTGGGCCGTAAATATTGTTCCCATGTTGCAGTGACGATGAACCAGATTCATCCCTTGAAACAAACTGATGCTTCCCCCCTAGGCATTATGTCAAGAAGTCCTGATGCAGCTGTATACGACTGATCAAGCTGCATTTGGACTATTGCCTGCAGCTATTCAAAGCATGTATAGGCTTTGGAGTGGGTGATGAAGAGGTTTACTAGAATTCTTAGACCCCCTTCGGTCATGGCTGACCATGGGTGTCTCCAGGGTTGGAGGATGCCTGTGCGTGACTTTGTTTAACGTGGGGAGACTGGTACACAGACAGCCACCCCACGGTCCTTGACAGATCTGGGTCAGGATCCAGTGGCATGGAGTCCAAGACGACCGGAGACCCTTTTCTGCTGCAGCCTTCATCCGCCTTCCCAGCCGTTGTGACGCTCCACTAAGGTCAGCCATCGTCCTCCGCCTGTTCCACCGTTGAGGTTCCCGATGTTGGGGGAGTCCAGAACCAGGGGCCACAGTTTAAGTATAAGGAGTAAGCCATTTAGAACGTAGACGAGGAAACACTTTTTCTCACAGAGAGTGGTGAGTCTGTGGAATTCTCTGCCTCAGCGTGCGGTGGAGGCCGGTTCTCTGGATGCTTTCAACAGAGAGCTAGATAGGGCTCTTAAAAATAGCGGAGTCAGGGGATATGGGGAGAAGGCAGGAACGGGGTACTGATTGTGGATGATCAGCCATGATCACAGTGAATGGCGGTGCTGGCTTGAAGGGCCGAATGGCCTCCTCCTGCACCTATTGTCTATTGTCTTCCCCCTCCTCCCACCGGCTCCCCCCTTTGTCTCAGTAGCCGAGAGCTGAGTTTGGAGTCTGCGGTGAACGAGTCGGCTCGACCTGGACCTCCTTCGGTGAGCAAGTCCTCGATCTATGGCAGGCATGTCCCCGTGATACTCCTCGTGATACCACCCATTCCCCACCCCCTGACACTTCCCACTCCCCGTGACACTCCCCGCCCCCCACTCCCCCCTCCCTCACTCCCCACTCCCCCCTGGACACTCCCACCAAACCGCACTCCCCCCCACTTACACCCTACCCCCACCCACCCCACCTCCCCCCCCCATCCCCACCACACCCCCACTCCCACACACCCTCACTCCCCACCCCCCTGACACTTCCCACACCCCCACTCCCCACCCCCCACTTAACCCCCCCACCCCTCACTCCCATCCCCCCTGGACACTCCCCACCCACACACCCCCACTCCACCCCCCTCACTCCCCACCTACCCCACACTCCACCCACCTCCCGTGCCACTCACCAACACCCCGTGCCACTCTGCATGCCCCCCACCCCACTGCCCAACCCACTACACTTCTCACCACCCCCCTCCCCCGACCCCCCACCCTCCACCCCCCATGGATGGAATACTGGGCTGGAAGTATATTTCAATGACTCTGTGTCTCTGATCCATGAGGCAACATGATTCAAATCCAACATTTTTATGAGCTCAGTATCTGGTTTGGTGCTCAGCAGAATAACAGGATGCAAAGTAGTTTGCAGTGGACACAGCTGAATAATTCTACAAATGTGAGTCCAGGGACAATCTCCGTCTGTTTATCAGGTGTCACATTCACTACATGCCCCACAGACACAGTTCCTGATCTGACCTTGAGTCCCAGAATGGAATCATCTTTACATAGAAACAAATCCTCACATCCATCCTCAGTTTTAATGCCTGGACCATAGAACAGTACAGCATGGGAACAGGCCCTTCAGCCCACAATGTCTGATACCTACTTAAACTAATAGGGTGACTGTGGGTAGAGTTGCTGCCTCACAGCGCCAGAGACCCGGGTTCCATCCCGACTACGGGTGCTGTCTGTACGGAGTTTGTACCTTCTCCCCGTGACCTGCGTGGGTTTTCTCTGAGATCTTCAGTTTCCTCCCACACTCCAAAGACGTGCGGGTTTGTAGGTATAAATGTAAATTGTGTGTATAGGGTAGTTTTCTTCTTCTTGCGTATGGCGTGCACAGCCTAGAGTTTTAGGACAACTTGTTCTATTTGATCCATTTGTTTGTGCACGCTGGGTTGATTGCATTAGTTGAAACAAGGTGGACCACGTGAAGGTTGCAATCTCCCACCCTATAGGACAGTGTTAATGTGCAGAGATCGCTGGTCAGTGCAGACTCGGTCTAGTCAAAGACTCTGCATCCACATGATCCATGTCCCGCTATTCGCTGTGCATCCATGTACCTATTACATGCCACTTAAGAAAAGGACAGAAAGCCATAAAACATGGGCTGTTCACAGCCAGTGGAAGATGACTGAACTGTTGAAAGGCCAGCGTTCCAGGCCAGCGTTCCAGGCCAGCGTTCCAGGCCAGCGTTCCAGGCCAGCGTTCCAGGCCAGCGTTCCAGGTCAGCGTTCCAGGCCAACGTTCCAGGCCAGCGTTCCAGGCCAGCGTTCCAGGTCAGCGTTCCAGGCCAGCATTCCAGGCCAGCGTTCCAGGCCAGCGTTCCAGGCCAGCGTTCCAGGCCAGCGTTCCAGGCCAGCGTTCCAGGCCAGCGTTCCAGGCCAGCGTTCCAGGCCAGCGTTTCAGGTCAGCGTTCCAGGCCAGCGTTCCAGGCCAGCGTTCCAGGCCAGCGTACCAGGCCAGCGTTCCAGGCCAGTGTTCCAGGCCAGCGTTCCAAGTGCACAGAGCGGTCCGTGGGATCTACTTCCAATCCCATCCAGGTGCTCCAGGGACCAGTTTGCGCACGGAGTGGAGGGAGGAAGGTGTAAGCTGGTGGGTGCGGCACTGGATCCCGTGTCAGAGTGCATGCCGTTGCCGATTGTGTGATTTTGTTAGACATAGCTGGACATCCCAGCCAGCAAGGCAGACAAGCCAGCTTCATATCAGAGAGTGTCTGCATCATGTATGTCACAGTGATTGGCGTTACAGTTCTGCATGTGAAACGTGTTACACCGAGCAAAGCTCGTGTGTCTGACATAATGGCCCTGGAAGGGCAAAGGTGGTGATGGTTTGCACACACACGCTCACTCTGGCTGAGTCTGGACAATCAACTGGTCCTGAAGCACACCCAATATCAGCGTGGAGGAAGGAACTGCAGATGCTGGTTTAAATCGAAGGTTGACTCAAAATGCTGGAGTAACTCAGCGGGACATGCAGCATCTCTGGAGAGAAGGAATGGGTGACGGTTCTGGTCAAGACCCTTCTTCAGACTGGATGTATGGATGCCCAGCTAAAGTGTGAGCCCAGGCAGACACAGTCTGAATAGCCTCATATCTCTTCACTGATCACACAGGTGATAGGAGCAGAATTAGGCCATTCGGCCCATCAAGTCTACTCCGGCGTTCTAAATCAATCAATCAATCAATCAATCAGCCTTTATTGTCATCTTGCAAAGCAACATTTGTACAGTGCAAAATGAGAAGACGTTTCCCAGGGAATACCGGAGCATCGCACATAAAACTTAAAACATTTCACACATAATAACAGTAAAAACAATCCCGTCCCTGATGAAACAGTATAAATAGTTAAAAGCAGGTAAAACAGCAACATTAATATACAGTAAAAACAGTCATTAAAATGTCCAGGGCAGCTGATTTAAGTGGCCATTGCCAGAGTTATTAAAATGTCAGTGCAAAGCCGCAGAATCAGGTGACTGTGAGTACAGAGTGACTGTTTAGCAGGCTCACAGCCTGTGGCAGGAAGCTGTTAGCAGTCTGGTAGTCCGGGCTTTGATGCTGCGGTATCTCTTTCCTGATGGCAGGAGATCCAGGTGTATGTGGAGGGGGTGCAGTTTGTCCTTAGCAATTCTCTGAGCTTTTTTCAGACAGCGGCTCTGGAACAGTTCTTGTACCGAGGGTAGGGAGACGCCAATGATCCTCTCGGCTCCCCTCACTACCCTCTGCAGAGACTTCCTGTCTGAGCAGTTACAGTTGGAGTACCACGTATTTATGCAGTACGTAAGTACAGACTCCACCGTGCCCCTGTAAAAAGTCCTGAGGATGTTGGTGGGGAGTGAGGCCTGTTTGAGTTTCCTCAGGAAGTGCAGTCGCTGATGGGCCCGTTTGACCATCCCAGTGATGTTCCTGGACCAGGTGAGACTGTCTGTAATTTGCACTCCGAGGAACTTTATGCTCTCCACTCTCTCCACTGTGGTGCCACTGATGTTGAGGGGTGTGTGTTTGGGCTGCGACCTCCTGAAGTCGACAATCATCTCCTTTGTTTTGTCGACATTTAATGCTAGATTGTTGTTGCCGCACCAGTCCACTAGTTGTTTTACTTCCTCCCTGTACATTGATTCGTCATCTCCGCTGATGAGTCCTACCACTGTTGTGTCATCCGCAAATTTTATGATGGCTGATCTATCTCTCCCTCCTAACCCCATTCTCCTGCCTTCTCCCCGTAACCCCTGACACCCTGTGTGACTGGTTAGCACACGCTATAAGCTTTGCGTTGTATCTCGATACACATGACAATAAACGACACTAAACTCAGTGTGAGACACTGCTGCTATTACCATGAGGGTTATTGTTTTTATAAGCTCTTCCACCCCATCATGCTCCTTTGTTACTCTGCCATCTAATTAGCCTCAGGCCCACGGCATCAGCAGCTGTACGTGAGTCAGTGAGTGCAGAAATAAACTAGCAGGCAAGGCCAGGATTAGTAGCAGGCATCTACTCCGGTGAACACAATACTGGAGCCTTAGATTCAACATCCATAACATGGTACAGTACAGGAGCAGGCCCTTCAGCCCACAATGTCCATGCTCAACGTGATATCACGTTCAACTCATCTCTTCACGCTCCAGGTGTAGGTTCAGGTTGTCATCTGTACCGAGGTACAGTGAAAAGCTTTGTTTTGCAACTATCCAAACAGATCAGATATATCACACATAGATATGTATTTCCGTCGCTCCATAGATGCTGCTGCACCCGCTGAGTTTCTCCAGCATCTTTGTCTTCCTTCGATTTTCCAGCATCTGCAGTTCCTTCTTAAACACATCAGACATAGATACAATCGAGTCAAACTCAAGTACAATAGATAGAGCAAAGGGGAATAGACAGAGTGCAGAATATCATTCTCAGCATTGTATCTCATTGTACACAATCAGAGGGTGGAATGCAGGGGTTCCCAACATTTTCCGTCCTGTTTACCCCGGGCAACTTGAATAGCATGTAGCAATGTTCTTTCACTTATTTATGAACAGCTAATGATGAACAGATACCGGTATACCTGAACCAAACACAGTCAGTCAATGAGAACAAAGAGGTACAAATCCACAATCAACACATTTCCCCCCTGGGGTTAAATGTACCCCAGGTTGGGAACCCTTGGTCTAATGTATTCAGTGGGGTAGAGGTGCATTGAACTGTACCCGAGCTTCTAGGATCCATTTACCTCCATTCCCAGCATATCCATGTGCCTGTCTAAAGCCACTTTATTCTTCATTAAGGAACTAAAACCAAAGCAAGATATGAACATGCAGGTAATGGTAGAATATGAATCATGTACAGGCAGATAAGAAGTAGTCTTGCCATCATATTGGGTACAGACATTGTGGAATGAAGGATCTGTCCCTGTGCTCCACTCTTCCATGTAAAATCCAAAAAGCATCGATTAGAGTCATCAAATATTACAGATACACAGGGGCGTCACGGTGGTGCAGAGGTAGAGTTGCTGCCTCACAGCGCCAGACACCCGGGTTCCATCCTGACTACGGGTGCTGTCTGTACAGAGTTTGTACCTTCTCCTCGTGACCTGCGTGGGTTTTCTCCGAGACCTTCGGTTTCCTCCCATACTCCAAAGACGTGCAGGTATGTAGGTTAATTGGCTTGGTAAATGTAAAAATTGTCCCTAGTGGGTTCTTGGTTCTTGGTTTCTTGGTCCTCCAAAATATTCCAAATGGAATTTAAACTGGAGGTGGAGGATAGTGTTAGTGTGCGGGGATCGCTGAATCAGTGTGGACTCAATGGGCCGAAGCACTTGTTTTCACTCTGTATCTCTAAACTAGACTAAACTAAATTGCTGGCTTGTGAAGTCGGCATTTACCAAGTCAAGTCAACTTTATTTCTATAGCACATTTAAAAACAACTCTTGTTGACCAAAGAGCTTTACACCAGTGCAGATACTAACGAGCTACATACAGTGGTACATAGATCAACAATACATACATAAATACATACATACAGCGCTCCCTCAGAGGGCCTCAAGATACGCTTGAGAGTAGAAATAAGTTATAAGTCTCGACTTAAAGGAGTCGATGGAGGGGGCAGTTCTGATGGGAAGAGGGATGCTGTTCCACAGTCTAGGAGCTGCAACCGCAAAGGCACGGTCGCCCCTGAGCTTATGCCTAGACCGCGGGATGTTCAGTAACCCCAAGTCGGCCGATCTGAGGGACCTGGAGGTGGTGTGGTGGGTAAGCAGACTTTAGATGTAGGTGGGGGCAAGCCCATTGAGGGCTTTGTAGACATAAAGGAGGATCTTGAAATTGATTCGGAACCGCACGGGGAGCCAGTGGAGAGAGGCCAGGATCGGGGTGATGTGGTCCTTTGTTCGGGTGCCCGTCACGAGTCTCGCTGCAGCGTTTTGCACCAGTTGCAGGCGTGACAGGGAAGATTGGCTGATGCCAGTGTAAAGGGAGTTGCAGTAATCTAGGCGGGAGGAGATAAATGTGTGGATGATCTTTTCGAGGTCGTCTAATCGGAGGAAAGGTTTTATTTTTGCTCTCACTCGAAGCTGGACAAAGCTAGCTTTTACCACGGCATTGACTTAGACAATAGACAATAGGTGCAGGAGTAGGCCATTTGCCCTTCGAGCCTGCACCGCCATTCAATGTGATCATGGCTGATCATCGCAAATCAGTACCCCGTTCCTGCCTTCTCCCCATATCCCCTGACTCTGCTATTTTTAAGAGCCCTATCTAGCTCTCTCTTGAAAGCATCCAGTAAACCTGCCTCCACCGCCCTCTGAGGCAGAGAATTCCACAGACTCCCAACTCTCTATGAGAAAAAGTGTTTCCTCGTCTCCGTTCTAAATGGCCTACTCCTTATTCTTAAACTGTGGTCCCTTTTTTGTCAAATTTCAACGCGGAGTCAAATATCACGCCAAGGTTTTTGACGTGAGGTTTGAGTAATGGGGTAGGGCTACCAAGGCTGTCTGTTATCGTTTTGATTGAGTCCAAGGGGCCGAGTAGGATGACCTCAGACTTACTCTCGTTTAGTTGGAGGAAGTTCTGGGCCATCCAACACTTTATATCCTCGAGGCAGTGGGTAAGGCTGAGTAGATTTGATCGTTTGTTGGGTTTGAGGGGGAGATAGAGTTGTGTATCGTCTGCATAGCAGTGGAAGGAAATGCCATGCCTTTGGATGACTTGGCCTAAGGGTAGCATGTACAGGAAGAAAATAATGGGGCCTAGGATGAAGCCTTGTGGAACCCTGCAGCAAAGGCTATCTGGGGAGGAGAAGGAGTTACCTATCCAGCTCAGGGCAGTGCCATCAATACCAACCCCGTACCAAGTGTGATCTCAGATGGATTGAATAAGGCTGAACTCGGGGAGAATCACAGCCACCTCCTGATGTAAAGTCCCATTATCAGAAGAAGGTATTCAAAAGGGAACTGCAGTTGCTGGAATATCGAAGGTACACAAAATTGCTGGGGGAACTCAGCGGGTGCAGCAGCATCTATGGAGCGAAGGAAATAGGCGACGTTTCGGGCCGAAACCCTTCTTCAGACTCTGAATGAAGGGTTTCGGCCCGAAACGTCGCCTATTTCCTTCGCTCCATAGATGCTGCTGCACCCGCTGAGTTCCCCCAGCAATTTTGTGTACCATCAGAAGAAGGTAGTTAGTTGTGCAGGATCACCTGTGCCGTCTGCTCTCCAGTTACAGATTGCTATCTTAGTTACAGGCAGCTCATTGACTGGTAACTGCTGTCAGTTTCTCCTGTTTCACAATGATCTTCCAGGCCTTGGGTTCTGATCTGTTTGATCGATTCCTGAAAACAACGATTAATGAAGACAGCTTGGGATAAAGGTTCTGTTTATCAGTGACATTAGGCTTCCTGTTTCACCTGGCTCATCGCCAGTGCATCCACTCTCCACATGTGACAGCTGCACGGTGGTGCAGCGGGTAGAGCTGCTGCCTCACAGTACCCGAGACCCGGGTTCCATCCTGACTACGGGTGCTGTCTGTACGCAGTTTGTACCTTCTCCCCGTGACCTGCGTGGGTTTTCTCTGGGAGCTCCGGTTTCCTCCCACACTCCAAAGACATGCAGGTTTGTAGGTTAATTGGCCGGTAAAATTGTAAATTGCCTGTGTAGAATAGTGTTAGAGTACGGGGATCGCTGGCCAGCATGGACTCGGTGGGCTGAAGGGTCTGTTTCAATGCTGTATCTCTAAAAAAAACTAAAAAAGCAGGATTACAAATCTCTCCAGAACTAAAGGCGTTGGGGGAAGGAGGTGGGGAGATGAGTTACCTTCTCCTCATCAGGAGATAACTAATGTGGTGACGGAATGAAATTAAATCTTCATCTCATGTTCACCCTCGGCTCCAAATATCAGAGATGTACTATAAGTATATTTATAAATGTGTGTCGCACGCTCAGTGCTAGCTAACGCAGGAAAAGATGCTTCTAATAGTCATAGATAGTCACACACATGCTGGGCATGGAAATAGGAATCCAAACTGACACACTCAGTCTGAATTCAGTTCAGAAACACAACTGCAACTGACCATGTGTTCATTGTTTTCCTATTTGGCAGAGCAGAAATAACTTCAATTCATTACATTATATATAAAATATTATTAACATAAACAGCAGTTTCTGGATGAGATGAAAAATCAACTTTGATAAAGGGAGAAAGACAGAGTGCTGGAGTAACTCAGCGGGTCAGGCAGCATCTGTGGAGAACATGGATAGGTGACGTTTCACAGAGTGCTGGAGTAACTCAGCGGGTCAGGCAGCATCTGTGGAGAACATGGATAGGTGACGTTTCACAGAGTGCTGGAGTAACTCAGCGGGTCAGGCAGCATCTGTGGAGAACATGGATAGGTGACGATTCACAGAGTGCTGGAGTAACTCAGCGGGTCAGGCAGCATCTGTGGAGGTGGCGTTTCTGATCGGGACCCATCGTCAGATGAAGGGAGCTCACACTCTCTGCCAGGTTAAAGAGTTTGATGAATCACCAAATACTGAAAATACACTAAATATATAATATATATACATGAACTATTTGTTTGTTTATTATCTTGTTGACAGTGTACTATGTTTAGATATTCTGTTGTGTTGCTACAAATAATAATTTAATTCTTCTATCTAGGATGTATGACAATAAAACTCACTTTTAAACTCAATGCCGAATTAAAAAACGAGTTGACATTGTGATGCATGTTTCTCGGACTTAGTTCTGTCCGCCCCCATTACAGGAAGCATGTGGGGGCTTTGGAGACCTTGGTGTAGAGGAGGTGCCTGGGTTACAAGGTATTAGCTACAGGGAGAGGTTGGACAGACTGGGATTGTATCGCGGGAGGCTGTGGGGAGACCTGATAGACGTGTATACAATTATGAGAGGCGTAGAAAGGGTAGACAGTCACAACCTTTTTTCCCTGGATAGGGAAATTCAAATATCAGGGATTTCATATCGGGGGTGGTGGGTGCCTGGAATGCGCTGCCGTGGGTGGTGGTGGTGGAGGCAGATATGATTGTGGTGCTTAAAACACATTTGGATAGGCTGATGGATTTGCAGGGATTGGAGGGATCATGTACATCATGTGCCGGCAGACAAGAGATAGTCTGGCCACCATGTTCAGCACAGACATTGTGGGCCGAAGGGCCTGTTTCATGCTGTACTGTTCCATGTTCCATCAGGGTGGCTTGGGTGGATTTGTTGATGATGTGCAGGATCTTGTGTGCCCATGTGGTCTATTTTATGGCTATTTAAGCATAAATGTGTCTTTCTCACGCTGCTGAGAGATCTACAATCCATAGCTGGCTTCTTACACGCTTGAAGCCTATTGACGGATTATTGCTGCCTTGATAATAATCAGCTGCGGCTTTCTCATCTCATCAGTGAAACACACTTTGGAATCTAAATAACACAGATGCTGGGAAGCTGCGATAAATGCTGTAAATGCTGACAGCACTCGGCAGCTCAGGCAGCACTGCGGTGGAGAAAGAGTTAATGCTTTGTTCATAGTTAAGAGATAATAGGGCTCTTAAAGATAATGGAGTCAGGGGATATGGGGAGACGGCAGGAACGGGGTATTGATTGTGGATGATCTGCCATGATCACTGGGTGTCCTTGTACACCGGTCACTGAAAGTTGGCGTGCAGGTACAGCAGGCGGTGAAGAAAGCTAATGGAATGGTGGCCTTCATAACAAGAGGATTTCAGGAGTAAAGAGGTTCTTCTGCAGTTGTATAGGGCTCTGGTAAGACCACATCTGGAGTATTGTGTACAGTTTTGGTCTCCTAATTTGAGGAAGGACATCCTTGTGATTGAGGCAGTGCAGCGTAGGTTCATGAGATTGATCCCTGGGATGGCGGGACTATCATATGAGGAAAGATTGAAAAGACTAGGCTTGTATTCACTGGAGTTTAGAAGGATGAGGGGGATCTTATAGAAACATATACATTTATAAAAGGACTGGACAAGCTAGATGCAGGAAAAATGTTCCCAATGTTGGGCGAGTCCAGAACCAGGGGCCACATTCTTAGAATAAAGGGGAGGCCATTTAAGACTGAGGTGCGAAAAAACGTTTTCACCCAGAGAGTTGTGAATTTATGGAATTCCCTGCCACAGAGGGCAGTGGAGGCCAAATCACTGGATGGATTTAAGAGAGAGTTAGATAGAGCTCTAGGGGCTAGTGGAGTCAAGGGATATGGGGAGAAGGCAGGTACGGGTTATTGATAGGGGACGATCAGCCATGATCACAATGAATGACGGTGCTGGCTCGAAGGGCCGAATGGCCTCCTCCTGCACCTATTGTCTATTGTCTATTGTCTATAATGTGTTCATTCTCTGGAGCTACACAACTCAGATTCTATTGCTGGGTTTAGAATGATGAAGGAAACTATCTGCATTCCTGGTTTTATCTGACCAGAAAATGAGACACAAGAGATAACGGTGAGAGTTTGCAGCAGGTGTTATTCATTTTAATTAGTTGTTGCCAGAAGGATCTGCAGTTGTGAAAGCAGGATAATATTGTGTAGTTGCCAACTATTGATGCTGTGGACCATCTTTATACACGGACTGTAGAGTTACACGTGGATCAGTTATGCAACAAGACATTTAAGATGGAGAGAAGTAATGGGCCTGTCCCACTTGGCGATGTTTCAGGCACTAACTGCTGGCGATTGTCATAGTCGTAGCAGGTTGCCGAAACACCGGCGACAACCTACGTCATCCTGGCGACAACCTACGACAGCACCTACGTCAGGAGAAGTCAAGCTACGCTCATTGGCGTCAAACACACTGTCGCCGAAAATTTTTCAGCGTGTAGAAAATTTAACGGAGACCAGAAAGACGCTACGACTTTTTAAACAACTGAGGAGACGACTCACGGCGAACCCGTGGCGTCAAACTTGACGCCTGTAGTTGCCTAAAAAATCACCTAAGTGGGACAGGCCCATAAAAGATGTAATAGAATCGCTTCCAGTTGATTCCCTCTGAAGATCTTGGAATTAAATTGGTTTGTTCTTGGGGGGGAGGGGGGGGGGGGGGGGGGGGGGTTGATGGAGGAGTTCACTGGGATGACTGTAACATGTAGATTGGTCACAAGAAGCCTGCCTGTATTACTAAACCTGAGCCCCCTCCAGGGGACAGGTCTTGTGGGCAGAGCAGATGGTGAGAGGAACTCCTCTCGTGACTGAAGCTCGTCAACGTTGAGGAATATTGACGGTGTGCAAGTGGGAATGTTGACACCGCTTCATGGACAAGGTGGAGAAGAGAGATGTGGGAGAGAGAAGGCCTTCCAAACACACTGTGCTAACAAAGTGCAAAGACACAGCTGGCAACCCTTTCCAACTTAATAACATCCTTCCAATACCTTTTGTCCCACCCCGGTCATTCCTTCTTCTCCCCGCTCCCGTCCGGCAGAAGGTACAGAAGCTTGAAAGCGCGCACCACCAGACTCAGGAACAGCTTCTTCCCCTCTGTTATCAGGCTTCTGAACGGCCCTTCCATAAGCTAGGGTACTGTCCGATTCACCTCTACCCCATTGTGGACATTGGACTTTGTCTGTGGAACTGATGCGCTACAATGCTGAGAACCATATTCTACACTCTGTATCTTCCCCTTTGCTCCACCTGTTGTACTTGAGTTTGTCGTGATTGGATTGATGTATAGTATTGTCGGATGGGATAGCATGTAAACAAAGCCTTTCACTGTACCTCGGTACATGTGACCACAATAAACCTCCACCCAGCTGAGCAGCCAGACGTGCCCACAGTACTCAGGGTGTGACCTTGTGTGATTGCTTGCTGGGTGTCTATAGTTAAAGCAGCAACTTGTTCAGATGCCCTGCCGGCTGTTTGCTGCCATTACTCGTCCAGAATGAATGAGTTCCAGATTAAACAGCTCCAAAACCAATATTAAATGTCCGACTTTAATCATTTTACAATTCACACAAATATTTACTCGCCTGAAAATATTTTAAAATGACAAAGCTTTATGGAAAGAAATCAATCTTTGAAAGCTTCACTCAATCTTTTGTTGTGAACACATAAACTTTGTGACGGTGCTTTATAGCCATGTTGTGTCATTTGTTATGAGGCAGTGTGTACACATTATAACTGTTGCTGCTGGCAGCCATTCAAAGCTGGGAGTGTGCAAGTTAACCTGGAGAGATGTGGAGGGGAATCTACCCTCGACTTGAGACATGCCTGGTAAATGGATTCAATTAACAAAAGCCTTTGGAAACAAAGCGCCAATGTTGGGCAATCATGCTTGCACTTTGCTCGGTGTTTTGTCTGAGGCATTAACAGAGACTCTGACCTTTGTCTGAGACGGCAAGTTTATCAATTTTAATATTAGGATGATTAAAAATAGTCTGTATTTCAGTGTTGAGTTTTTAATGATAGTGTGAACAAGATTCTTGATTCTGATCATTATAAAATCCCGATAAAAATAAACCCCAAATAAATGTTGGTTGTGGCTGGAACCACTGAAGCAAATGATGAGTAATGATCAGGCTTCATTTTTAATTTATAGTGCAGAAATATTGCTGACATTACTTACTATTGTTTATGCTTTGTGACAGAGATTCCGTTCATGGTGAGGGCTTCACTCACTCAGTCGCTAGCTTCACTTTAGTCCCATCAAAAACTCAATTGCTTCAAGACAACCGTAAACTAAAACAAGTTTTAGATTTTTTTTAGTTTAGAGATACAGCGCGGAAACAGGCCCTTCGGCCCATCTAGTCCGTGCCAACCAGCGATCCACGCACACTAACACTGTGCTACACACACTAGGGAAAATTTACAATTATACCAAGCCAATTAACCTACAAACCTGCACGTCTTTGGAGTGTGGGAGGAAACCGGAGCACCCGGTCACGGAGAGAAGGTACAAACTCCGTACAGACAGCACCCATAGTCAGGATGGAACCCGGGTCTCTGGCACTGTGAGGCAGCAGCTCTACCCGCTGCACCACCGTGCTGCCCCTAACATAAAATATTTCTCTACTTAAAATGAACACAGAAAAGTTATAGAGCACGGAAACAGGCCCTTTGGCCCAACTCGGCCATGCCGACCAACATGTCCCATCTACACCAGTCCCACCTGCCCACATTTGGCTCATTTCCCTCTAAAGCTGTCCTATCCATGTACCTGTCCAAAGGTCTGTTTCCATGCCGTATCAATAGACAATAGGTGCAGGAGTAGGCCATTCAATGTCACTGCATGCTTCTGTCAGTTTGTCTCTTGCACTTATTCTGCTGGTCAATAACTGATCACTGTCTCAGCGTATGGGTGGCACGGTGGCACAGCTGGTAGAGATGCTGCCTGCGAGAGACCCAGGTTCGATCCTGATTTTGGGTGCAGTCTGTGTGGTGTTTGCCAGTTCTCCCTGTGGCCACGTTGGTTTTCTCCGGGTGCTCCTATTTTCTCCCACATCCCAAAGATGTGCGGGCTCATAGGTTGATTGGCTTTTGTTTATTGTCCAGAGGTTCACTTGTACCTCCTCCCACCTCATCTACTGTATCCACTGTTCCAGGTGTGGACTCCTGTATATCAGCGAGACCAAACACAGGCTCAGCGATCGTTTCGCTGAACACCTCCACTCAGCCCGCCTTAACCTACCTGATCTCCCGGTTGGTCAGCACTTTAACTCCCCTTCCCATTCCCAATCTGACCTAATTGGAGGAACAGTATCTCATATATTACTTGGGCAGTTTGAAAAAGTTACTTTTATAACTAGTAAACAGGTTCTCTTCTTAATAAACAGACAACACACAAACATTTGGTAGACCAGTTCAATACTTTACTTATTATCGGCCGATGGAAGGGAGGGAGAACTCCAGTAACGTGACCAATACAGACACTTTACTTTCCTCATCCACATTCGAACAACAGAATTACATCATATTATATGGGTTTTTTTGTCACCTTAGCACATTCCACAGACATTAGTCATGGTCAGAGGTACAGGAAATAAAGGTTTCTACAGAATCCATCACATCAAAGGCATTTTGTCATATTCAATTCAATTCAATTCAATTCAACTTTAATGTAATTGCACAAATACTGAGTATGGGTACAACGAAATGCAGTTTTGCGTCAGTCCGTAGTAGTAGTGCATATAGAAATTTAAAAAAAAAGAGGATACAGAATAATAAAAAATACAGAATAATTAAACAATGGGGACGGAGGGACCAGAGGAATCTATCGGCGGGACTCCGAGTTCAGCAATGCGACGGTATGATTGTAGAAGCTGTTCCTCATCCTACTGGTACGAGACCTGAGGCTCCTGTACCGCCTCCCTGATGGGAGGAGGGCAAACAGTCCATGGTTGGGGTGGGAGGGGTCTTTAATGATCTTCCCAGCCCGTTTCAGACACCGTTTTCGGTGGAGGGCATCCATGGCAGGGAGCGGGGCACCGATGATGTGCTGCGCGGTTTTCACCACCCGTTGTAGTGCCTTCCTGTCCGCAACAGTGCAGCTGCTGTACCATACCGTGAAGCAGGTGGTCAGGATGCTCTCGATGGTACACCTGTAGAAGTTGGTCAGGATCTGGGGGGACAGGTGGGCTTTCTTAAGCCTCCTCAGGAAGTAAAGGCGCTGCTGTGCCTTTTTGATCAGCTTGGAGGTGTTGAGGGACCAGGACAGATCCTCCGAGATGTGTACCCCGAGGAATTTGTAGCTGGAGACGCGCTCCACCTCAGTCCCGTTTATATGGATGGGGGTATGTCAGCCCCCTCTGGTCTTCCTGAAGTCGACAATAAGTTCCTTCGTCTTCTTGGAGTTGAGGACAAGGTTATTGTTGGCACACCAGGTTGTCAGGTGCTGGACCTCATCCCTGTAGGCTGACTCGTCGTTGTCACTGATCAGTCCTACCACCATGGTGTCGTCAGCAAACTTAATGATGGCGTTGGATCCGTACTTAGGGATGCAGTCGTGGGTGAAGTGGGAGTAGAGGAGAGGGCTGAGCACACAGCCCTGTGGCACGCCGGTGTTCAGTGTTATAGTGGTGGAGGTGAGGTTGTTGACCCTAACAGACTGTGGTCTGTTGGTGAGGAAATCCAGTGTCCAGTTGCAGAGGGAGGTGGAGATGCCAAGCCCGCTGAGTTTGGTGATCAAGCTGGCGGGGATGACAGTGTTAAAAGCGGAGCTGAAATCAATGAACAGCAACCTGATGTAGGAGTTGTTGTTGTCCAGGTGGGTCAGGGCAGAGTGTAGGGCCGCCGATATGGCGTCCTCTGTAGACCTGTTGGCCCGGTAGGCAAACTGATGGGGGTCCAGTGTGGGGGGGAGGCTGGCTTTGATGTGAGCCAAGATCAGCCGCTCAAAGCACTTAGCTTTGTACAAGTACAAGATATCTTACATATTAAAGACATTGGCCATTTGTTAATACCCCTTAGATAAAATCTAGTTTCCTTTCTCGTCACTTCCTCTCTCACAGACATTGGACATTTGGTGCAAGGCATTTTACATATCAAAGACATCAGCTCCTTAGTGCGATCAATCTAGCTTCTTCTCTGCTTCCTCTCTCGTCACTTGGTAGACAAATGTTATAGTTATTCATTATCTCAATACACAGCAACCTGAGGCAAACCTAAACTTGCCTTTCTGTATTAATCTACTGGAGAAAAGGCTAATTTGAGACTAAGTTTAAGCTGTAAGCTTTTCTTATATTTTCAACATAATTCAGCCTTATCAAGTTCACACTCAGCGGTATACTGAAAGGGTTGACAGTGGAGATGCAATGGCAAAGATTTAAAGACTGCATGGATGAACTCCAGAAATTGTGCATCCGTGTCTGGCGAAAAAATAAAACTGGGAAGGCGGCTCAACCGTTGCTGACGAGGGAAGTCAAGGATAGAGTTAAATCCAAGGAAGAAGCATATAAATTGGCCAAAGTAAACTCAACAGAGGAGGACAAATGGGTTACTTAAGAGGGGGAGAAAAAAAAGATTATGAAAGTAAGCTTGCGGGGAATAAAAACTGACTGTAAAAGCTTCTTTAGATATGTAAAAAGGAAAAGATTAGTGAAGATAAATGTAGGTCCCTTACAATCAGAGACAGGTACATTTATAATGGGAAACAAGGAAATGGCAGAACAGTTAAACGAGTACTTTGGTTCTGTCTTCACTAAGAAAGACGCAAACAATCTCCCAGAAATACTAGGGGACCGAGGATCTAGTGGGAGGGAGGAACTGAAGGGAATCCACATTAGTCAGGAAATTAGTCAGGCAGATAAATCCTCAGGGCCTGATGGTCCACATCCCAGAGTACTCAAGGAGGTGGCCCTAGAAATCGTGGATACATTGGTGATCATTTTCCAATGTTTTCTCGACTCTGGATCAGTTCCTGTGGACTGGAGGGTAGCCAATGTAATCCCACTTTTTAAGGAAGGAGGGAGAGAGAAAATGGGAATTATAGACCAGTTAGCCTGACATCGGTGTTGGGGAAGATGCTTGTTGATTATTAAAGGTGTAATAGCAGTGCATTTGGAAAGCAGTGACAGGATCGGTCAAAGTCAGCATGGATTAAACTTTTTCACCCAGAGAGTTGTGAATCTGTGGAATTCTCTGCTACAGAAGGCAGTGGAGGTCAATTCACTGGATGTTTTCAAGAGAGAGTTAGATTTAGCTCTTAGGGTTAATGGAATCAAGGGATATGGGGAGAAAGCAGGAACGGGGTGCTGATTTTAGATGATCAGCCATAATCATATTGAATGGCGGTGCTGGCTCGAAGGACCGAATGACCTACTCCTGCACCTATTTTCTATGTTTCTTTGTTGGAATATTGACTTCTCTAACTTCAAGTAACACTTGCTTTCCTCTCTCACCAGTCCTCCCCCTTTCCCAGTTCTCAGACCAGTCTGACTGCCCTCGTTTACATTTTATCCAGGGCTGCCAACTCTCACATATTGAGCGTGAGAGTCACCCATTTCACAAAATTCTCACGCTCTCACACTGATCACAAATTTCTCACGCTCAAAAATCTGCAGGTGCTGGAAGTTCAAAATAAAGCAAAAATTGTTTTAGACGTCAGTAAAAACCACGAGGGGAATATAAGGTGAATGCATAGTCTTTTTATATGTGATATGTGATTCAGGAACTAGAGGGCATTGGTTTAAAGCAGGGCTGTCAAACTACTGGCCCTCGGGATGATTTGGGGAAAAAAAAGTTGTTTAGTTTCTCTCATGTAGATGGTGTGATAGGTCCCAGTACTGACCCCCCTCCCTCCCCCCCTGAGGCACGGCACACACCTCCCACCCTCACCTCTGGCGGCTCTGCGTCTGTTGGCCGGTCTGTCCACACCTCATGGAGTTTTAACCCTGTCCCGGAGCCAGGAGCGGACCATGTGAGTGGTGGCGTCGGTGCCGCCTCCGGAGCCGTGGGGATGAATCTCGGGCTAAAGGTCCTGTCACACGATGCGTGTTTACCCAAGAGCTCTCGCGAGTTTAAAAAAAAATCAAACTCGTGGTAAGTACGTAGAATGTACGTAGCGGGTACGTAGGAGCTCGTGAATGTCTCGTAGCGGCTCGTAATGCTAACGGCAGGTAATCGTGAAGTTTTTTCAAGTGTGAAACATTTCCAAGAGTAAATAAATACTGGTGATAAAGCAAGTAGAGACGTTGGTGTGTTTTCTTGTATATTGCTTCAATATGGGTGGTCCAGGAGAAGTTGTTTTACTCCTAGGAATTTGAAGCCTTCAACCATCTCAACTTCTGCACCGTCAATGCACACTGGGGTGTGTGTACCTCTTTGCTGCCTGAAGTGGATCACTATCTGCATTGTCTTGCTAGCTGCTTTCTATGCTGTATATCTCTCCATTCCCTGCATATCCATCAATGTCTGTGCCGAAAGTGATGCAAGTCCATCACTTATCTACCTGCACGTGATCCATATCCCTCCTTTCCCTGCATACCCAAGCCTCTTAAGCACCACTATTGGATCTGCCTCCACTCACCGCAGTGTGTTCCAGATACTCACTATCGCCTGCAACAACAAAAAATACCCTACACATCTCCTTTAAACCTTGCCCCTCTCACCTGAATGCTATGGTCTCTAATATTTGATTTTCTCACCCTGGGTAAAAGGTTCTGACTGTCTACCCAAAGTACACCTCTCATGGTTTTATATTCAGTGTTTGGGATGAGGTGCGGGTGAGCTCCTAGTGAGCCAACGGCCATCCACACTTCAGTGGAAGTAGCGAGCACTGTCGTACATAGCAACCGTGCCCAATGATGTTTTCAATGATGGTGGTGGTGGTGATGATGATAATGGTGGTGGTGGTGGTGATGGTGGTGGTGGTGGTGATGATGATGATGGAAGAGGTTTCTGTTGTCTGGAATCCCCTCTGTTTTTGGGAGGATGTTCAGTGTGACTAGCTTGTATTGTATTTGCTGGTCGCAGTGCAATAGCTCCTCGTTACTGTGTGATTTTGTCAAATCTCGAGGTGTAAACTGGAGGTTTCGCGAATACATTGTGTTCATGATGGATATAAATAAGGTGGGAGATGAAAGTGGTTGCAGCTTAATGGAGCACACATGGAATAAAGGGTCTTAAACACATGGAATCAAGGCTTGTGGAAGCAAGTTTGAACAAGGCTGCGATTGCCTTGAGTGTGCAGACCTGTACATTTGTCATGTTAAAGTGACAGTAATTGGTGGCAAGGTGCAGGGGGCGACTGCTTTATACTGAGTCAGGCCGGGAAACTCCCATAACCACTTTGTTCCTTTTATACCTGTTGCCATGGTAAAGATAATCTCATGACAAATTATCTCCACAACCGTTTTTTTGAAATATAGCGTAAACAATGGGAATTAGGAGAATTGCAAATAATAGTTTTAGTTTTTAGTTTTAGAGATACAGCGTGGCAACAGGCCCTTCGGCCCATCAAGTCCGCACCAGCCAGCAATCTCCACACATTAACACTATCCAACACTAGGGACAATTTCTACATTTACACCAAGCCGATTTGCTTACAAACGTGTTGTTTGGAGTGTGGGAGGAAATCATAGATCTGTGAGAAAACCCACGCAGGTCACGGGGAGACGTTTCGGGTCGAGAAGAAGGGTCTGAAGAAGGGTCTCGACTCGAAACGTCACCTATTCCTTCACTCCATTGATACTGCTGCGAGTTGGGCCGAATGGCCTGCTTACATGCTGTATGGCTTGGTTTAACTTTATTATGGTCACGTGTACTGAGGCACAGTGTAAAACTGTGTTTGATATTCTGTCCAAGCTGATCAGACAATACTATACATAAATACAATCAGGCCAAACTCCAGTACAATAGGTAGAGCAAAGGGGAAGATACAGAGTGCAGAATATAGTTCTCAGCATTGTAGCGCATCAGTTCCACAGACAAAGTCCAATGTCCGCAATGGGGTAGAGGTGAATCGGACAGCACCCTAGCTTATGGAAGGACCGTTCAGAAGCCTGATAACAGAGGGGAAGAAGCTGTTCCTGAGTCTGGTGATGCGTGCTTTCAAGCTTCTGTACCTTCTGCCGGACGGGTGCAGGGAGGTGAAGAAATGACCGGGGTGGGACAGGGACAAGTCTTTGATGATGTCGGCTGATTTCTCGAAGCTGTGTGAAGTATAAAAGGAGGCATTAGTGTGAAGTCTGGTCGGTGTGATGGACTGGGCTACATCCACCAATCAATGCAATTTCTTGCGGTCTTGGGCCGAGCTGTTCCCAAACCAAGCTGAGAAGCGAGCAGACAGTATGATTCCTGTGGTGCATCTGTAGAAGTTTGTAAGGGCGACAGGACAAATGGCTCCTCAGGACAGGGAGGCACTTGTGTGCCTCCTTGGATGTGGCATCAATGCGGTTGGTCTTCGATGACGATGAAACTCAAAGACGAGCATTTGATTACGAGGATTATGGAGATAAGAGTGGAGAGAGATGTGAGTGTCAAAGAGCGATACGTGGAAGGGCCTGGTAGATAACATGCACTGAAACACGGAGAACTTTGTCAGCAGATGTGGTGCACAAATAGAGGACTCTCAGTATGAAGAATGGAGTCTGTATTGCTCAACACTGTGGCGGAGATAGTTACAGTATAGTCATAGACTCACACAGCACGGAAACACCACAGAAACTCGTCCACACCAACCACCACGTCCCATCTACACGTCCCACCTGGCCACACTTGCCCAATATCCCTGTAAACCTGTCCTATCCATGCAGCAGTCTGAACGTCCTCTAAATATTGTTATAGTACCTGCTTCAACCCCCGCCCTGGTCATCAGATAACTCCCACTGCTCTCTGCAGACGACAGTGTGGAGGTGAAGGGCTGAATATTCATCTGACGTGACTAGAAACATTGAAACATGGAAAATAGGTGCAGGAGTAGGCCATTCGGCCCTTCGAGCCTGCACCGCTATTCAATGTGATCATGGCTGATCATCCAACTAGAAGATGGATTGGCTACGGGAGGATGAGCAGACCTGCGGGTGATATGTTCACCTGTGCAGGAGATCGGGAAGGGGATGTCAGATGCAACGGTGGTTTCACAGACCACTGTCGGCGTGGCGTTGGTGGAACAGCGACTGGGTTTACAGCTCTGCTGTGCTCCTGTTTCCCAGAGAGCTCCAGTTGGATTCACACCCACTCCAACTCCCACACCCTTGCTGCAGCTCCCAAAGTATCATTCAGCTCGGCAAAGAACCAGAATCATCGAGCTATCAACACCATCCATTCTGCTTCAGTATCTGTTATTTAATATCGACCCCGGAGGTTCACATCCACAAACCGCGCGCGGGATTTCCCAGCTTTCTTGCTGTGTGGCCGACCCATCCAATGTGATGAAAGATTTAATGCCGTTTGATGCTTGTTTGTCAAATATTAATACATTGTCTCTAACCTGGCAACTCTTCACATGACTCGACCAGCAAGGATTGCCCCATACACACACTCTGCACACAAATATCACTCACACTCACTCACTCACTCACTCACTCACTCACTCACTCACTCACTCACTCACTCACTCACTCACTCACTCACTCACTCACACACTCACTCACTCACTCTCACTCACTCACCCACACACTCACCCACTCACTCACTCACACTCACTCACACTCACTCACTCACCCACTCACCCACTCACTCACATTCACTCACTCACACTCACTCACTCACTCACTCACACACACACGCTCCCCACGCACGAGGCACACTCACGCACTCCACGAACTCACGTCACACACGCACACGCACTCACGACCCACGCACCCACCACTCACATCACTCACGCACACCACGCACCTCAGCACGCACTCACACGCACCACACACTCACCCACTCACTCACTCACTCACTCACCACTCCTCACTCACCACACACCACGCATCCTCACACACTCACTCATTCACTCACTCACTCACTCACTCACTCACTCACTCACTCACTCACACTCATCCACACACTCACCCACTCACTCACTCACTCACTCACTCACTCACTCACACACTCACTCATTCACTCACTCACACTCACTCACTCACTCACTCACATTCACTCACTCACTCACTCACTCACTCACTCACTCACTCACACTCATCCACACACTCACCCACTCACTCATTCGCTCACTCACTCACTCACTCACTCACTCACTCACACTCACTCACTCACCCACTCACTCACTCACTCACCCACTCACACTCACTCACACTCACTCACTCACTCACACTCACTCACATTCACTCACACTCACTCACACTGACTCACACTCACTCACACTCACTCACACTCACCCACTCGCTCACTCACACTCACTCACACTCACTCACTCACACTCACTCACAAACACTCACTCACACTCACTCACACTCACTCACACTCACCCACTCACTCACACTCACTCACACACACTCACTCACACTCACTCACACTCACACACTCACTCACTCACTCACTCACACTCACACACTCACTCACTCACACACTCACTCACCCACACTCACTCACTCCCCACTCACTCACACACTCACTCACTCACTCACTCACTCACCCACTCAGGGTGGAAGGGGGGGGGGAAGGGGAGGGGGAAAAGGGGAGGGTGTTGGAGGAGGGTGTCCCCCCTCCCATTGGTACGGAGCTTTTGCATTTTTCAGCTTGAAATTGTGCAATCTGGTGCATACTGTAGCGAGTCTTTTAACTTACACTTGAATGCAATATTTATGCTTTAAATTGGATTAGCTATGAATAATGTTAGGCTAAATTACATTCCTAATTACATTCCACAGTAGAGCCAGGCTCCGATCGACAGGTGCAGCACATGAATGATCTTTATGTATGTATGGAAATCAGATAATAATCAAACACTTGGCCCATGTTGACCAACCTGGGACTCACTGCACACCTGGTACTACGCCTGACCCTGACTCCAGTTGCATACCTTCTCTCATTCCTGACCCTGAGTCCAGGCTTACACATGGCCCCCTATTCTACCCTGTTCATAGCTGCTTACCTGCTTAGGTTCCCAATGCTGAACACTCCCCTGGTCCCAGCTTTGACTGCACACCTAGTACTATTCCAGACCTTGACTGGATGCACACTTGGCCTTGCTCCTAGCCCCTCTGCACTGACAATATATCTGGCCCACATATGAAGCCCCATATCTGACCCTCTGAACTTAACCTATTACGTTCAAGTCCACAGATGCTTATCTAATGCGGTAATCTTTTATGGGGCACTTCACAGACCAAATTATGTATAATAAAATTTGCTAGTTACTTTGTCAAAGAAGTCATCAATTGGTTGAACACAATTTCTCATCCATAAAATTATACTCACTCAGCTGTATAAGTATTCTGTTACCATTTCCTTCATTATCCTAACAAACTGTCCTGAAGTCATTTTCACCAGCAATATTTTCAGTATTTTGCTGTCTTCCTCTCAGCTGGGACTTTTCCGAAATGTAAAGTCCAATTTTTTATGTAAAGTCCAATATATTTATGCAATATTATTCTATTAAATGTGATCTTGAGAGTACATAATATTTTCTGTGGTATTCATAACACAACAATGATAAAAAAGATCGTTATTTTGATTGCACCTACCAACATGCATAGATTATTATATTACAGTTAATATGTACCGAGGGCAAATTGTTGTTCCAATGCTCCCCATTCCCAATTACTTTTACATTGAAGTGATTGAAATCCAAGTGAAGTTTAAATGGCATCATAAAAGTCAAACCTCCGGAATGGCTGATATTCATTATGTGGTTGGTTGGGGTCAGTATCAGTACAATTACTATATTAAACTTTGAATCTTCAGATGTCCTGGTTCAAGCTAAAACTAAAGACAAATAATAATCTCCTCACACATTCCCCTGCAAGTATCTCTCTCTCTCCTTTACAATATGCCCCTTCTTTGAACAAGCTCTTAAACATCGCACCTAAATCAGTTTCCATCTGATTACGCTCCTTGAGGATGTTCATCTATTTGTTCAATTAATAACACAATGAGATTGGGGACATTTCTATTCAAGAAATTCTGTGATCAACGAGAATTTGAAAACTAATATCAACTGTTGTGTGGGCGTGTGTTGACAAGGCTGCAGCATTCTAATTCTCTGTTATTCTCACTTGACCGAACCGTCACACACCTCCAAACCATGTCCCCATGCAAATTTACATTGAAAGACACGGACCGGGCAGTGAATGAGTGTCACCCAGTGCAGCAAGTAAGGCCATGTCCTGCTCCCACACCCACACCCTCACCTCCCCCCCACCTCACCCCCTGGTCGCTACGCTGCCTCGGGCTAGGTCTCTTGCAATTTCTCATTCCCAACTCCCACCCAAGGTTGGCAGCCCTGCCACAGAGCAACCCAAGGCTGGGCTCCACAGCACAGAGCAACCCAAGCCCGGCATGGACTTATTTTCCACTCATTTCACATTTGGATATATATACAGATGGAAAGGGTTTCGAGGGATATGGGCCAAATGCAGACAAATGGGGCTAAGCCAGTATGTCAGCATGGTGGGCATGGACGAGGTGGGCCGAAGGGCCTGTTTGCACACTGTATCACTCGATGACTCTATGGAGATGAATGAATCAACCGTGCCCACCTACAGCCAGTATCGTGTGGTGACAGTACGCATCAGCCCAGAACACAAGCACGTCTAACATGTCACCCATGTCTATTCATCATGCTCAACGTTAATGAATGCATGTCAACAAGTACATGTTTAGTCTAATAGTTTAATTATTATCTTACATTAAAGTGTCCCCAATGTTGGGAATATTGATTGAAAACAATTGTTGATAAATGTGGCTTAATTTGTAATTGATAGGCATAAATATGCATGAATGGCTCGATTATAATCATGTACAGTCTTTCCACAAAAGACTATTGGTTAGCACCACAACAAAAGCTTTTTACTGTACCTCGGTACACGTGACAATAAACTCAACTGAACTAGCAGCGGCTTTTTCTCTCCAAAGAAGCTATGACCATGACATGCTGGGAGTGCTTCAGACTGCAGCGTTACCTCTGATCGCACAGAGTCTAAAACCAGTGAGCAGAATCTCTCGGGAGATTCAGATTCACTGTTCCCTGAAATCATGGTGTTTTCATAAAATATATGTCAATTGCAATATTCACACAGAGAGTTGTGTGTTTGTGGAATTCTCTGCCTCAGAGGGCAGTGGAGGCCGGTTCTCTGGATGCTTTCAAGAGGGAGCTAGATAGGGCTCTTAAAAATAGCGGAGTCAGGGGATATGGGGAGAAGGCAGGAACGGGGTATTGATTGTGGATGATCAGCCATGATCGCATTGTATGGCGGTGCTGGCTCAAAGGGCCGAATGGCCTTACTCCTGCATCTATTGTCTATATAATATGTGAATATAAATATTTACTGGAATACAAGGTTTAAAAGCAAGTGATTTCCATTACAGAAGCTGCACGTTCCATTCACAAATTGCCCAGGTCTCTTCACCAACGTGGGGAGACTGGTGCACAGACAGCCACCCCACGGTCCTTGACAGATCTGGGTCAGGATCCAGTGGCATGGAGTCCAAGACGACCAGAGACCCTTTTCTGCTGCAGACTTCATCCGCCTTCCCAGCCGTTGTGACGCTCCACTAAGGTCAGCCATCGTCCTCCGCCTGTTCCACCGTTGAGGTCTTGGTTGGATTGCTCTTTGTCAGAGACCTCCCCCTCGACCTTACCGCCATGGGTGGCCCTACCAGGAGCATAGCTCCAGACGGCATCGCTCTCAGGATCTCAGGACCACACAAGCTTCTCCACCACGACAAGGTGACAATCCACAGAGAAGCCCTGACCCACGAGGGGGATAGCTTCACCTTAGACAGTGTGTGGTCAGCCCACAATACGATCATGGATTGTGCTACTGCACTTCCTAAATCCTGTTCACCGGATCCCAGATGACAACCTCTTCTTCCAGAGCGTGATGGGTCGCCTGAGCGAGTGTTGGGGGCTGATTCCGACGCAGCCCTTGTGAGGGGGAGAATGGAGGTGGAGATAGGACAATCCACGTCACTGTTGCAGAGATGGAGTGTGGACTGAGAGGGTTGAATCATATCAATCGTGCAATGACTATTCTGTGTTACATTCAGGGCTGTGGGGGGAGGTTGAGGTATAATGTGGTCACATGTACCGAGGCACGGTGAAAAGCTTTGCTTTACACGCTATCCAAACAGGTTGCATATACCATACATGAATACAATGAAGCCCAAATCACTAATACAGGTGGAGCAAAGGGGAAGATACAGAGTGCAGAATATAGATCTCAGCATTGTAGAGCATCAGTTCCACAGACATAGTCCAATGTCCACAATGGGGTAGAGGTGAATCGGACAGTACCCTAGCTTATGGAAGGACCTGTTCAGAAGCTTGATAACAGAGGGGAAGAAGCTGTTCCTGAGTCTGGTGGTGCGCGCTTTCAAGCTTCTGTACCTTCTGCCGGACGGGAGCGGGGAGAAGAAGGAATGACCGGGGTGGGACAGGGACAAGTCTTTGATGATGTCGGCTGCTTTCCCGAGGCAGCGTGAAGTGTAGATTGAGTCAATGGTGGGGAGTGTGGTGTGTGTGGGACTGGGCAACATCTACAATGGTGGGGAGTGTGGTGTGTGTGGGACTGGGCTACATCTACAATGGTGGGGAGTGTGGTGTGTGTGGGACTGGGCTACATCTACAATGGTGGGGAGTGTGGTGTGTGTGGGACTGGGCTACATCTACAATGGTGGGGAGTGTGGTGTGTGTGGGACTGGGCTACATCTACAATGGTGGGGAGTGTGGTGTGTGTGATGGACTGGGCTACATCTACAATGGTGGGGAGTGTGGTGTGTGTGGGACTGGGCTACATCTACAATGGTGGGGAGTGTGGTGTGTGTGGGACTGGGCTACATCTACAATGGTGGGGAGTGTGGTGTGTGTGGGACTGGGCTACATCTACAATGGTGGGGAGTGTGGTGTGTGTGGGACTGGGCTACATCTACAATGGTGGGGAGTGCGGTCTGTGTGATGGACTGGGCTACATCTACAACCTCTCCTCTGCCCTTGCAACCACTTTGTTACCACCAAAGGCAGGGATGTCGCTCAGTTCATTGTTTCAAAGCTGGGGTTGGGAGGTTTTGCCTGACAAGGAAATGAAGGGTCAGAGAAATAAAGAGGATTTTAAGCAGATCAACAGCGATTGCTTTCAAAGCCAGAACAGGCTGAATGGGCCGAATGGCCTCAGCTGGTTGCTGTGCTGCTTTGCAACCTGCTGACTGTTCCAGTGAATGGTGTGCTTCACCTCTGCAGTGGCACTGACCTTGGCTGAGTCTGGTCTCCTGCACCAGACACACAGCCTCGGAGACAGTTTAGATTCATTGAAGAAAGCAGCACAAAGTTATTGATCCATGATGCCGACATAATTTGCTGCAGTGACCTTATCATCTTATGAAGCAGCCCAGCAGTAAAATGCCATCTTGATGAAAAGCTCGTCATTTAGCCGTACACATTCTATTTACAATGAATCAAGAGGAACAATTTGTTAGTGTGTGGGTGTGTGTGTACATTCCCCAAACCGGTCTAGGCTGGTCCCATTTGCCATTTGGCCCATAACCCTTTAAACCTGTCTGATCCATGTACCTGTCCAAATCTATCTACCTATATCTTCTATCTATTTGATTCTATATTCTATTTGATTCTATATTCTATTCTATTTTCTTTCTATCTATCTATCTATCTATCTATCTATCTATCTATCTATCTATCTATCTATCTATCTATCTATCTATCTATCTATCTATCTATCTATCTATCTATCTATCTATCTATCTATCTACTCTTTACATAACTAAAACTCTGATTTTGTTATCTTCCAGTTTGCACGGTTTTTCTATTTGCGCAAAAATGGTACGTGATAGCGCAGCCAGTTCACTCACCGTTCTCCTGTGCTGCGAGTGCACCAAGTTTCGTTCCGATGGGTGGCATAATGTAACAGTTAGCGAGGTTTATAAATCTTGAAAACCACGCGTGTGCAGATCGATCTCCTCTCCTGCTAGTCAGCACCGCACGGATTAGTCTCTTCTCCTGTCATGTTCTCCACAGATGCTGCCTGACCCGCTGAGTTACTCCAGCACTCTGTGAAACGTCACCTATCCATGTTCTCCACAGATGCTGCCTGACCCGCTGAGTTACTCCAGCACTCTGTGTCTTTCAATCAAAAGCAGAAGGTGGTTTCTCTAAATTCCAGTCATGGTGCTCGGAGACGTCTTGTCAGGACGGGATGTAGACACTAAACGTGAGAAGATAAGAAGGGGGAATGATGTATTTAGGTTATGTCCAGTTGCTTCTCTATTGCTGGGCCACCCTTTGGTGTTGAGGGCAAGAGAGCAGAGATGACTGGTGCCTGCACCCGTGGTGAAGTTGCTCGCCGCTCCTGTTTCCTTGCATCAGTCGACACTCACACACTCTCCGCTTGTACAGCCGGTGGGGGGAGGGCAGGTCACACTGGCCACTAACTGTGGCCTTCATGTGAGCTGAAGCCAAGGCTCCTGTTCTTCAGAGTCCTGCCATCCCAGTGATGTTGTTGGCACGTGGCCGGGTGGGTGTGCATTGTGCTGGCAGCCCGTGCATCTGCAACTAACTGGGACTTAGTGTGAAGACACACACGTCAATACCAGGCTCCTGGGTGTGTTGATTGGTGTTAATAGTGTGTGTTAGTAGTGTGTGTATAGTGTGTCTGTAGTGTGTGTATAGTGTGTGTATAGTGTGTGTTAATAGCGTGTGTATAGTGTGTGTATAGTGTGTGTATAGTGTGTGTATAGTGTGTGTATAGTGTGTGTATAGTGTGTGTATAGTGTGTGTGTAGTGTGTGTGTAGTGTGTGTGTAGTGTGTGTTAATAGTGTGTGTATAGTGTGTGTTAATAGCGTGTGTATAGTGTGTGTATAGTGTGTGTATAGTGTGTGTTAATAGCGTGTGTGTATAGTGTGTCTGTAGTGTGTGTATAGTGTGTCTGTAGTGTGTGTATAGTGTGTGTGTAGTGTGTGTGTAGTGTGTGTGTAGTGTGTGTATAGTGTGTGTTAATAGTGTGTGTATAGTGTGTGTTAATAGCGTGTGTATAGTGTGTGTATAGTGTGTGTATAGTGTGTGTTAATAGCGTGTGTGTATAGTGTGTCTGTAGTGTGTGTATAGTGTGTCTGTAGTGTGTGTATAGTGTGTCTGTAGTGTGTGTATAGTGTGTGTATAGTGTGTGTTAATAGCGTGTGTATAGTGTGTGTATAGTGTGTGTATAGTGTGTGTTAATAGCGTGTGTGTATAGTGTGTCTGTAGTGTGTGTATAGTGTGTCTGTAGTGTGTGTATAGTGTGTGTATAGTGTGTGTTAATAGCGTGTGTATAGTGTGTGTATAGTGTGTGTATAGTGTGTGTTAATAGCGTGTGTGTATAGTGTGTGTATAGTGTGTGTATAGTGTGTGTATAGTGTGTGTGTAGTGTGTGTGTAGTGTGTGTGTAGTGTGTGTGTAGTGTGTGTTAATAGTGTGTGTATAGTGTGTGTATAGTGTGTGTGTTAGTAGTGTGTGTGTATAGTGTGTGTGAATAGTGTGTGTGAATAGTGTGTGTATATAGTGTGTGTGTATAGTGTGTGTTAATAGTGTGTGTGTGAATAGTGTGTATATAGTGTGTGTGTATAGTGTGTATGTATATAGTGTGTGTGTATAGTGTGTGTGTATAGTGTGTGTGTATAGTGTGTGTGTATAGTGTGTGTGTATAGTGTGTGTGTATAGTGTGTGTATAGTGTGTGTATAGTGTGTGTGTATAGTGTGTGTATAGTGTGTGTGTATAGTGTGTGTGTATAGTGTGTGTATAGTGTGTGTGTGAATAGTGTGTGTGTATAGTGTGTGTGTATAGTGTGTGTGTATAGTGTGTGTTAATAGTGTGTGTGTGTATAGTGTGTGTATAGTGTGTGTGTATAGTGTGTGTGTATAGTGTGTGTGTGTGTATAGTGTGTGTGTGTACAGTGTGTGTGAATAGTGTGTGCGGCATCACAGTGTGAAGGGTAATCAGTTGATTACGTTGGCCCTGTAACGCTGTTTGGCCGTTTTAATTGCACAGGAGATGTGTCTGTGTGGATAGCGACAGGAAGATGCTTGTTGCTTGGTTACTACTTACTTAAAATAAAGGAAGCATCAAATAAACACAATCGTGGTGGTAAAATATGTCGATTAATTAGCTTGCTTTTGTGTTTTTATGAAGCATTTGCAAACTATCCTAAAACCCCAGATGATGAGAAGTTATAATACTGAAACGTAAAGATGTCAGAAACGGTGGGTGTATGAAAGTGAATGAAATATTCATGGGCGCGCTGAGTTTGGAGTGCACATACTGGCGGTGTGTTGGCAGCAGCTTTTAATGGACAGGAGCTGAGAGTTGTGGCCACAAACACCTCGTTAATCTACACAAGCATTGCAGTTTCTTCATCTTGTACCTGACTTCAACCAGCCAGCAAACAGTGCAGGGATTGGTGTGTCCACTCATGATTCTTCCCTGCCTCTTATCCCTCCTTGTCCAGTGACGTGTGCCTGGCATTGTCTCTCTCCTCACTGTCCTGTGTGGGAGAACTATTGCTCAGCGTTGGAGCAGTGTGAGATGCCCCACAACTCAGACCCATTGTTGTTAGAGTCATAGAGCGATACAATGTGGAAACAGGCCCTTCAGCCCAACTTGCCCATACTGGCCAACATGTCCCATCTACACTAGTCATAGATTGATACAGTGTGGAAACAGGCCCTTCAACCCAACTTGCCCACACCGCCCAACATGTCCCAGCTACACTAGTCATAGAGTGATACAGTGTGGATACAGGCCCTTCAGCCCAACTTGCCCACACCGGCCAACATGTCCCAGCTACACTAGTCATAGAGTGATACAATGTGGAAACAGGCCCTTCAGCCCAACCTGCCCATACTGGCCAACATGTCCCAGCTACACTAGTCATAGAGCGATACAATGTGGAAACAGGCCCTTCAGCCCAACTTGCCCATACTGGCCAACATGTCCCAGCTACACTAGTCATAGAGTGATACAGTGTGGAAACAGGCCCTTCAACCCAACTTGCCCACACCGGCCAACATGTCCCAGCTACACTAGTCATAGAGTGATACAGTGTGGAAACAGGCCCTTCAGCCCAACATGCCCACACCGCCCAACATGTCCCAGCTACACTAGTCATAAAGTCATAGAGTGATACAGTGTGGAATAGCAATGTTACAAAATTTTGAGATTTTAAAGATCAAGCCTGTAATTTATCCCATCAGATAAAGCACACAAAGAAGTTGAATTTGACACCTAATTCACATTAAAATCTTCAGTATTAAAAAGAATATGGCCATTTTCATACTCGGGAATTAGCATCTTGTCCCTATTGCTTTTCCATTGACTTAACACAAAAGCTGTGACCGAGGGCCAGTCAAAAGCCCATAACTTTCTTATAAATTAAGAGAACTGAAAGAAATTTTCAGTTATTATAGATTGAAGCATTCTTAAACAAACAGGAAACAATTTTACTTGGATGACCTGAAATTAAAGCATATAATTAGTTTGTTACCTAATTGTAGCTAACTACAAAATTCAATTACTAGATCTAAACATCTATCCATTTCTTAAGAAAAGATTAACATTTTTAAATATCCTAAATGTCCAAATAACATTCACACAAGAATTCACAATATAACATGATTTTTAAATCACATTGTCATGTATTTATAGGCCAAATGGAAGGAATTTAATGTTTAATTCCCGTAAATTAATGGCCATTTTAATCATCTTGCGAGTGGGTTTTTGTGGAACGCGATCGATTGGAACGTTGCGGTTCGCGGTGAATTTAAACCCCATATCGGCAGGAAAAACACTGCCGGTTCGTATGGGGCCTAAATCACATTTTTGCCATGGATATTTTGATTAAAGTCATCCTAAGAAGCAAGTTTATATGTAAAATAGACGACTTACCTTATGTTTTGTCCCTTAAGTGAGATCCGTCCCATTGTTGGCGTTGACGGTGTTCGAAGTCGCTTTTTAATTTTACTCCAGTGATTAAATTGTCCCGCGGTTTTAAAAAAAACTTCCAAGAACGCAAGTCGGAACGATTTTTCAGCATCAGGTAGCAGCCCGAGAAAATATATCTCAGACAGGCAGGAGAAAACGGCATTTTAATCCTGCCCCCCCCTCCCCCCCCCCCCACCCCCCTCAAAGGCGCCAAAGTCGCGCACACGGACAGTGGCAGAACTGCAGTGCCGCTGAAGGTATGTATTGTAACATATATACAGGGTGGGATGTGGGCTTGTTAAGGCTGCTGGGTTAAAGCTGAGGCTGTGTCAGAGAGTCACAGAGAGATACAGCACAGACCTTTGGCCCTTCCAATCCCTGCCAACCATAAACCACCCATTTATCTCAATCTACATTCATCACATTTTATCCCCCACAATTTTATCAGCTCCTCCAACATTCTACCGCTCACACCCCCCCCCCCAGAGGGGTAACTTACAGAGAATCAAATGTCCTCCCAACTTACACGTCTTTGGGAATCCAGAGCACTGGAGGAAATGCACGTGATCACAGAGAGCGTGCAAACTCCACACAGACTGCAACCGCAGTCAGGATCGAACCTGCATACATGGTGCTGTGAGGCAGCAACTCTGCCCACTGGACCACCGTGCTGTGACTGGGTAGGAAGAAGTCATGACTTCTCGCTCCATATTATACATAACCATAACGACAATGTGTTTATTTATTTGGTGACTTGCACGCCGTAAAATATGAAGAAGGGTCCAGACCCAAATCGTCACCTATCCATGTTCTCCACAGATGCTGCCTGACCCGCTGAGTTACTCCAGCACTCTGTGAAACGTCACCTATCCATGTTCTCCACAGATGCTGCCTGACCCGTTGAGTTACTCCAGCACTCTGTGTCCTTTCCTGCTCCCCAGCCGCTTTGTTACATGGATGTTTGGGGTTAGGAGGGATAGATCAGCAATGATGAATGGTGGAGGAGACTTGATGGGCCGAATGGCCTAATTCTGCTCCTATCACTTATGACCTAAAGTTGATGCTTGACTCTGGCCGGTTATTGGGGAAATAAACAAAACTCTGAGCCAGAGAGGATCAATCCTTCATGTATCAGACCTCACAAGGCAGCATATTTCTGCTCCGTTCTGCAGTGGTCAATAGATGCAACAGGACAGGTTACTACCAGGGTTTGTGAATGAATGAGGATTCTAGGCTTGCATGGGGTGATGATAAACCAAGCCACCATGTCAATGCTACAAAAGCAATAAGCTCACTCACAGTATATTGTTATATCTTCCTCGAAACAGTGGAACGGTTACACAATCTACCAGAAGAAAATCACAAATTGCTTCTACAGCTACACAGAACTTGTAATTAATGCCAACAATATCAACTAAATGCAGTAGTGGTGTGAAACTCCTTGTTAGATGATTGGACAAAGTGCTCTCCCAAGGAGGAGGAAGAACAGAATCGTTGGGTGAGAGTCAGGGAAAATAACAATGGCTGTGTGAACTGTAGTTATTTTTACGTGAGTTAAACTAGCAGATAGTGCCGGGGAGAGTGCAGAGGAGGTTCACCAGGATGCTGGAGTAACTCAGCGGGTCAGGCAGCATCTGTGGAGAACATGGATAGGTGACGTTTCACAGAGTGCTGGAGTAACTCTGCGGGTCAGGCAGCATCTGTGGAGAACATGGATAGGTGACGTTTCACAGAGTGCTGGAGTAATTCAGCGGGTCAGGCAGCATCTGTGGAGAACATGGATAGGTGACGTTTCACAGAGTGCTGGAGTAACTCAGCGGGTCAGGCAGCATGGAGTTGTGCTGGAGATTGCTGCCTGTAACAAGGATGTGTGAACCATTCCCTTCGTATATCTCAGCCCCCACCCTTGATTCTCTGCTCCATGTATTCAGTGTCAATGATACTGGTGGTCCCCACATTAAACATGGTCCAGAGTACTGCTCCATGTGCCCAGGGTTTCCCTGCATTTAAAGATTCATCTCAATAGATTTATGTTCTGTTTGACCATGACCTTTGTTTGTGGCAACTAAATGTGATTTTCTCACTTTTCTGATCACAAGTTCCTCCAAGCACATCACCAGCAGACACAGGATTGAATCTGAAGGTAAAGGTCAGCAGGTTGTTAATGTGATTGAATGTTCAGTTTCATTATTGACGGGGAGAACTGCTGTGTGTTCACACTGTGATAGAAAGCTGCAGCTGCAGGCGGTGAGGGTTGCTCCACACGGTCACGCAAACCCCATGTGGGACCGCTCTGGCCACTGGTCCTGATAGCAATGAGGTGATCTCAGCACCGAATGTCCGAAGGGTTTGCACTAACAGGGCGGCACGGTGGCGCAGCGGGTAGAGCTGCTGCCTCACAGCGCCAGAGACCCGGGTTCCATCCTGACTTCGGGTGCTGTCTGTACGGAGTTTGTACGTTCTCCCCGTGACCTGCGTGGGTTTTCCTCCCACACTCCAAAGACGTACAGGTTTGTAGGTTAATTGGCTTGGTATAAATGTAAAATCTTCCCCAGTGTTTGTAGGATAGTGTAAGTGTGCGGGGAACGCTAGTCGGTGCGGGCTCGGTGGGCCGAAGGGAATAGACAATAGACAATAGGTGCAGGAGTAGGCCATTCGGCCCTTCGAGCCAGCACCGCCATTCAATGTGATCATGGCTGATCATCCCCAATCAGTACCCCATTCCTGCCTTCTCCCCATATCCCCTGACTCCACTATCTTTAAGAGCCCTATCTAGCTCTCTCCTGAAAGCATCCAGAGAACCGGCCTCCACCGCCCTCTGAGGCAGAGAATTCCACACTCACAACTCTCTGTGAGAAAAAATGTTTCCTCGTCTCCGTTCTAAATGACTTACTCCTTATTCTTAAACTGTGGCCCCTGGTTCTGGACTCCCCCAACATCGGGAACATGTTTCCTGCCTCTAGCGTGTCCAAACCCTTAACTATCTTATATGTTTCAATGAGATGCCCTCTCATCCTTCTAAACTCCAGAGTGTACAAGCCCAGCCGCTCCATTCTCTCAGCATATGACAGTCAGCAAACAAACAGCACATGAAGGGCCTGTTTCTGCACTGTATCTCTAAATTAAACTTGCCTTCAGAATGGGATAACACACCACAGCGCATTATTGGCTGGTCTTCTGCAGTTGAGGCAGAGGCAGAAAGGTGAAGCAAGGTAAAGGGCTCTTTTCAAGAGAGAGTTAGATTTAGCTAATGTAACCAAGGGATATGAGGAAAAAGCAGGATCAGGGTCCTGATTTTAGAGGATCAGCCATGATCACATTGAATGGTGGTGCTGGCTGGAAGGGCTGAATGGCCTATTCCTGCACCTATTTCTCTATGTTTCTATGTTTCATCAGCCATACCACATTTGACCTGATATTGATGTTGGCAACGGTCTACCTTTGTCACGTGGACTGATGTACTACTGTCAAAGGCTTTTTGTATTCTGTCCAATCAGATCAGATATTGGTGTAGAAAAATAGAATCAAACGGTGCTGAAGTACAATAGGTAGAGCAAAGAGAAATATCCAGAGTGTGTAGAATATAGTTCTCAGCATTGTAACATGGCCGTGCCAGAGCCCAATGTCCACAATGGGGTAGGGTGGATAATCTGGACCCAAGCTTATGGAAGGACCATCCACCTCCATTTTGGGATGCGCTTCAGTTGCCTGATGGGTGGCCTCTAGTTCTCAATTTCCCAGTACAGAAGTACTGACACTGCACTTGTCATCACTTTGACAAGTTCATCCATCAAGTAATACACGGCAAGACTTAGATGTTGTTCCAATAATATGTTTCAAATATGTGGCTGGCGACCCTACATGTGACCATGGAGACCCTCTCTGCTGCCTGTAACCATGTACTGCAGAGATGCTGCATGACCTGCTGAGCTGCTCCAGCACAGTGTGTGCTTTTGTAAAGCAGCATCTGCAGTCCCTTGAATCTCCTGACAGTTAAAGTCACTTGAAGTCAGGTCAAGTTGAATCTATTGTTGTCCACAAGTCCAGGGATGGCGCAGGTACCATGAAACTATCTCTTGCAGCAGCACCACAGGCTTGGAGACCCAGCCCTACACACAAATAAATGAGACCGAAGGTACAGAAGCTTGAAAGCGCGCACCACCAGACTCAGGAACAGCTTCTTCCCCTCTGTTATCAGGCTTCTGAACGGTCCTTCCATAAGCTAGGGTACTGTCCCATTCACCTCTACCCCATTGCGGACATTGGTCTCTGGAACAGATGCGCTACAATACAATTATATTACACAATAGGTGCAGAAGTAGGCCATTCGGCCCATCGAGCCAGCACCGTCATTCAATGTGATCATAGCTGATCATCCCCAATCAATATCCCGTTCCTGCCTTCTCCCCATATCCCATGACTCCGCTATATTTAAGAGCCCTATCAAGCTCTCTCGTGAAAGTATCCAGAGAACCGGCCTCCACCGCCCTCTGAGGCAGAGAATTCCACAGACTCACCACTATCTGTGAGAAAAAATGTTTCCTTGTCTCCGTTCTAAATGGCTTACCCCTTATTCATAAACTGTGGCCCCTGGTTCTGGACTCCCCCAACATATTCTACACTCTGTATCTTCCCCTTTGCTCTACTGATTGTACTTGAGTTTGTGTTGATTGTACTTATCTGATCAGTTTGGACAGGGTGCGAAACAAGGCTCACTGTACCTCAGTATACGTGGCCATAGTAAGTCCAAACCTAAACATGCCAATCTCAGTCCGGGTGATGTATAGACATCAGCGCTGCCTGCAGATTCAGCTTTCCACACATCATATCTTATTTTATTTTACGTTAAATGCAATGAGAAATGATTACATTAGGAATGCACATTACTGTGGCTGCTGTGAGGGGGAGAATGCATCTCACAGTTGGGAGCAGAGTTAAGATAATGATCAATCATCCCTCCAGTTCACTTGCAATTAAAATTAGCACCAGCTGTTGTTTCAAACACAATTAAAAGAATAGACTGAGTTTGTGTTGCAAGGGTCGTGAGGAATGTACAGTCGGTAACACAGGACACTACAGCAAAGGAACAGGCCCTTCGGCCCACAGTGGTTGTACAGACCACCATGCCAATCTAAACTCCCACCTGTCAATGGACAGTCTCTATTCCACTCTTCCACACCTGTTCATGTGTTGTCCAAATGTCTCTTAGACATTGCTCTCATATCTGCCCACCCCGGTCATTCCTTCTTCTCCCCACTCCCGTCCGGCAGAAGGTACAGAAGCTTGAAAGCGCGCACCACCAGACTCAGGAACAGCTTCTTCCCCTCTGTTATCAGGCTTCTGAACGGTCCTTCCATAAGCTAGGGTACTGTCTGATTCACCTCTACCCCATTGTGGACATTGGACTTTGTCTGTGGAACTGATGCGCTACAATGCTGAGAACTATATTCTACACTCTGTATCTTCCCCTTTGCTCTACCTGTTGTACTGGAGTTTGTCATTAATGTATTTATGTATAGTACTATCTGATCTGTTGTGATAGTACGCTGAACAAAGCTTTTCACTATACCCCGGTACACGTGACAACAACCCATCTCAAACCTTCCCTGGCAGTGAATTCCAGGCATCCATCACCCTGTGTACAAAGTACCTGCCCCACACAGCTTTCAACATTCCCTCTCGTACCTAAAACCTGTGCCTTATATTACTCTATCTATTTACTATTTACTCTATTTACAAGGTTAATTCCCGGGATGGCGGGACTGTCATATGCTGAGAGAATGGAGCGGCTAGGCTTGTACACTCTGGAGTTTAGAAGGATGAGAGGGAATTTCATTGAAACATATAAGATTGTTAAGGGCTTGGACCGCTAGAGGCAGGAAACATGTTCCCGATGTTGGGGGAATCAAGAACCAGGGGCCACAGTTTAAGAACAAGGGGTAAGCCATTTAGAACAGAGACGATGAAACACTTTTTCTCACAGAGAGTGGTGAGTCTGTGAAATTCTCTGCCTCAGAAGGCGGTGGAGGCAGGTTCTCTGGATGCTTTCAAGAGAGAGCTAGATAGGGCTCTTAAAGATAGCGGAGTCAGGGGATATGGGGAGAAGGCAGGAACGGGGTATTGATTGTGAATGATCAGCATTTTTGTGTACCTTCGATTTTCCAGCATCTGCAGTTCTTTCTTAAACATTGATTGTGAATGATCAGCCATGATCACATTGAATGGCGGTGCTGGCTCGACGGGCCGAATGGCCTCCTCCTGCACCTATTGTCTGTTGTCTATTGTCTATCGACTATCTATGCTCTCATAGTTTAATATATGTCTGTTAGGTCACCCTATAGCCTTCAATGTTCCCACGAGAAGGTTCTGGTTTGTCCAACCTCTCCCTGTAGTTATAATGCACCCCAATGCACCCCAATGCAGCCAGCATGTAGGTGAAGCTCTCCTGCATCTTCTCCAAAGCCCCCACATGCCTCCATCCTACCGTGTGGTGAACACAACTACTGTACACAATACTCAACCGTGACTTCTCAACCTGTCGACTCAACTATCCGCCTGAAGGCAGACACTAATGTACATGGCATGTAGAAAGGGGCACGGTGGTGCAGCGGTAGAGTTGCTGCCTCACAGCGCCAGAGACCTGGGTTCCATCCTGACTATGGGTGCTGTCTGTACGGAGTTTGTACCTTCTCCCCGTGACCTGCGTGGGCTTTCTCCGAGATCTTCGGTTTCCTCCCACACTCAAAAGACGTGCAGTCACAATCACAATCACAATCATGCTTTATTAGCCAAGTATGTTTTGCAACATACAAGGAATTTCATTTGCCAAGTCAGTCATACAAATAAAAAGCAACGGAACACACAAAATACATTTTAATACAACATAAATACAACATAAACATCCACCACAGTGACTCCTCCACATTCTCTTCTTTGTAGGTTAATTGGCTTGGTATAAATGTAAAATTGTCCCTGGTGGGTGTAAGGTGGTGTTAATGTGCGGGGATCGCTGGTCCTCACAGTCTCAGTGGGTCGAAGGGCCTGTTTCCGCACTGTATCTCTAAACTAAAGTAAAATGCATTGATGGCTTCAGTTTAAAAATCACAGCAAAGTGCAAAGAGATTTATAAAAATGATTGAGCAGGTAGACATTTCCAAGCTGTGAACTGCACTGATTCTGCTTTGTACTGAATGTGAGATCCTTGGATGCATTTACAATTTAATATAAAACATATTACACTCCTTAAATGATTGCATTTGTTAGAATGAACTGACTGGGTGACTGTGCCTGGAACGAGCGGCAGAGGAAGCTAGCGAGATGGGGACTACAACTGATATGGATAGGAAGGTTTCAATTGAGATATGGGCCAAATGCAGGCAAATATGATGAAATGGACAAGCTGGGCTGAAGGAAGTGTTTCCTTGCCTTACAGCTCTATCACTGTTTGTATTTACAGTCGGCAGCTTGTCATTTCTCAGTAGTCTGTTTATTTTATTCAGTTAGCAGCAATGATGTGATTGGAAAATGTAATGAATGTTGGGATGTACGCTAAACGCCCCTGTTCCCTATTTCAGGAACTTAACACAGCCCATGCAGGAAGTATTAAGGTAGCGGAGTCAGGGGATGTGGGGAGAAGGCAGGAACGGGGTACTGATTGGGGATGTACATAAAAGTGCTGCAGAAATTCAGCGGGTGCAGCAGCATCTATGGAGCGAAGGAAATAGGCAACGTTTCGGCCCGAAACGTCGCCTATTTCCTTCGCTCCATAGATGCTGCTGCACCCGCTGAGTTTCTCCAGCATTTTTGTGTACCTTCGATTTTCCAGCATCTGCAGTTCTTTCTTAAACACTGATTGGGGATGATCAGCCATCATCACATTGAATGGCGATGCTGGATCGAATGGCCGAATGGCCTACTCCTGCACCTATTGTCTATTGTGGACAGTTCTGGTTGTCCCCATTGCAGGAAGGATGGGGTGGCTTTGGAGAAGGTTTACTAGAACGATGCCTGGATTACAAGGTTTCAGCTACAGGGAGAGGGTGGACAGACGTGGGTCATATTCTCAGGAACGCCGGAGGTTGGGGGAGATGATAAAGGTGTCGACATACAATTATAGGAGGCATCGATAGTCCGAACCTTTATCCCAGTGTGGAACAGCCATCAGGCTATTAAACACAACATCAAATAAGCTCTGAACAATAACAGTCTATTATTACTATTGTATTTTATCTGTTTATTTATTGTGTATATCAATGGTTAATGGTACATAGACACACTGAACTTTTATCTCCATTTCTCTATTCTGTTTACTATATTCTGTTGTGCTGCAGCAAGCAAGAATGTCATTGTCCTATGTGGGACACATGACAATAAACTCTCTTGCCTCTTGAAGTGTCCAACACTAGAGGGCGGAGCTGTCGGGGGGGGGGGGGGGGGGGGGGGGGAGTGTCGAGGATGTGTTCTACACAGAGGGTGGTGGGAGCCGAGAATACATGACCAGGGGTGGTTGTGGAGGCAGATGCAACGGGTGACGTTTACGAGGCTTAAGTAATGGCAATGCAAGAGATCAGGTCTGCTTGGCTTGCTGGTGTACTGAGCTGCAGAGATTTATCTCATTGTCGTTCTGTGGATGTGGATTTGGTGGGTGCCATTGTGAAGACTAATGTGTGTGATTGCCAGCCCAGGGTGATGTGTGCACCTGACCATAGAGCTGGGCGTCAGAGCAAGGCCACTCATCCCCCGACATGCTGCCACTGCCTCACACCTCATTTCACTCTCCGTTAAATTAGCTCATGGAACCTTCAAACCTTGTGTGCCGTGTCTGTAACGTTCTCTGAGTCACCCTGCAGATTTATTTTTAACACACGAGCAGTAATGAGGACTGGTGATGAGCAGTAAGATATTTGCAGCATAGGTGACATTGTGCAGTGATTTACCCAGGGAGGCAGTCTGTAAATCAGGTCCTGATCTCTCCTCCAATGTCCCGGGCAACAGTGGCAGTGGCCGTGTCCACCCACGATGTGGCCAGTGCTCAGGACCCCCGTCACCGGCTGGTCCAGCCCATTGTCTGTCTGTATGTCTGTCTGCGGGCTGTCTGTGGGCGTGCAGGGGTCTCTCCCATCGGGCAAGAGGTACAACCTCCAGATTCAGAAGAAGGGTCTCGTCACGAAACGTCACCTATTCCTTCTCTCCATAGATGCTGCCTCACCCGCTGAGTTTCTCCAGCATTTTTTGTCTACCTCCAGATTCAGGGACAGTTTCTTCCCAGATGTTATCAGGCAACTGAACCATCCTCTCACCAACTAGAAGGTCGACAAAAATGCTGGAGAAACTCAGCGGGTGAGGCAGCATCTATGGAGCGAAGGAATAGCTGACGTTTCTGGTCAAGACCCTCCTCTGTGATTCCCCCTTCCCTCCAACTCTACATGTCTCCCATCTCACCAAAAGGGCGGTGGAGGTCGGTTCTCTGGATGCTTTCAAGAGAGAGCTAGATAGAGCTCTTAAAGATAGCGGAGTCAGGGGATATGGGAAGAAGGCAGGAACGGGGAACTGATTGGGGATGATCAGCCATGAATACATTGAATGGCGGTGCTGGCTCGAAGGGCCGAATGGCCTAATCCTGCACCTATTGTCTATTGTCTATTATTGTCACCAACTGGAGAGCGGTCCTGACCTCCCATCTACCTCATTGGTGACCCTCAGACTATCTTTATTTGGACTTTGCTGGCTTTACCTTGCACTAAACGTTATTCCCTTATCATGTATCTATACACTGTAAACGGCTCGATTGTAATCATTTATTGTCTTTCTGCTGACTGGTTAGCACGCAACAAAAGATTTCCACTGTACCTCGGTACACATTAGCATGGTATGGCATGGCATGGAATGGTATGTTAGCATTCATAGCAAAGGGAATTCAGTATAGGAGCAGGGAGGTTCTACTGCAGTTGTACAGGGTCTTGGTGAGACCACACCTGGAGTATTACGTACAGTTTTGGTCTCCTAATCTGAGGAAAGACATTCTTGCCATAGAGGGAGTACAGAGAAGGTTCACCAGACTGATTCCTGGGATGGCAGGACTTTCATATGAAGAAAGACTGGATAGACTTGGCTTGTACTCGCTAGAATTTAGGGGGGATCTTATAGAAACTTACAAAATTCTTAAGGGGTTGGACAGGCTAGATGCAGGAAGATTGTTCCCGATGTTGGGGAAGTCCAGAACAAGGGGTCACAGTTTAAGGATAAGGGGGAAGCCTTTTAGGACCGAGATGAGAGGAAAAAAATTTCACACAGAGTGTGGTGAATCTCTGGAATTCTCTGCCACAGAAGGTAGTTGAGGCCAGTTCATTGGCTATATTTAAGAGGGAATTAGATGTGACCCTTGTGGCTAAAGGGATCAGGGGGTATGGAGAGAAGGCAGGTACAGGATACTGAGTTGGATGATCAGCCATGATCGTATTGAATGGCGGTGCTGGCTCGAAGGGCCGAATGGCCTACTCCTGCACCTATTGTCTATTGTCTATGTTTCTATGTTTCTACGTGACAATAAACTAAAGTGAACTGTGGGGCAACCGGCAAGTAGGGACATGTTTGCAGAGTGGGGGGTGAGCGTTCACCACACCCCCGACACAGGGTGAGAACAATGACATTTATGCTTGCAGCAACACCATGTCCGTACACACACTACTAGATAGATTACATCATAAAGGATAAAGAAAGTTAAATAAAGAAAAAATACAATTCAGTGGAAAACCAAATAAAGCCCAAAGTCTCGAGTGCGACCAAGACAGTTCAGAGTTCGTAGTGTTTAATAGACTTATGTTTGTGCGGACAGACGTAACAAGACCTTTGGCCCCGTGGCCTGTGATGGAGCCGCCAAGCCTGGCCCTGTGATGGAGCCGCCGAGCCTGGCCCTGTGATGGAGCTGCTGAGCCTGGCCCTGTGATGGAGCTGCTGAGCCTGGCCCTGTGATGGAGCTGCTGAGCCTGGCCCTGTGATGGAGCCGCCAAGCCCGGTCCTGTGATGGAGCTGCTGAGCCTGGCCCTGTGATGGAGCCGCCGAGCCTGGCCCTGTGATGGAGCTGCTGAGCCTGGCCCTGTGATGGAGCTGCTGAGCCTGGCCCTGTGATGGAGCCGCCAAGCCTGGTCCTGTGATGGAGCTGTCGAGCCTGGCCCTGTGATGGAGCCGCCAAGCCCGGTCCTGTGATGGAGCTGTCGAGCCTGGCCCTGTGATGGAGCTGCCAAGCCCGGTCCTGTGATGGAGCTGCCGAGCCCGGTCCTGTGATGGAGCGGTCGAGCCTGGTCCTGTGATGGAGCTGTCGAGCCTGGTCCTGTGATGGAGCTGCCGAGCCTGGTCCTGTGATGGAGCTGCTGAGCCCAACCCTGTGATGGAGCTGCTGAGCCTGGTCCCATGATGGAGCTGCCGAGCCTGGCCCTGTGATGGAGCTGCCGAGCTTGGTCCCGGCTCATCCCCGGAGACCGGAGAACCCGAGAGGAGGCAGCCGACAACGTTGGGCATGAGGATCAAGGGCCAGTAGGAGAGTGAACTGGGCTCAAGGTGGGCTGCGGGGGGCCCTCCCCGGGGCACAGGGGCTGAAGGTGACTGGGTGAGGAGAGGGACGACAGTTCATGAAACAATCCAGACGCAGGCGGCAGCTGGTCTGAATACAGTACAGTTTATTGTCACATGTACCGAGGTACAGTGACAAGCTCTTGTTGCGTGATATCCAGTCAGCAGAAAGACAACACATGATTACATTAAACTGGAGGCCCTGCAACAGCCTGGGGCTCACCGAGATCGGTGCCACTGCACGCGGACCCCACTGGGCTTTGGAAATGGAGCCATAACCCGGGAACTCCACATGCCTGATTAAGGGAGAAGTCAGGAGAATGGGATTAGGAGGGAGAGATAGAACAGCCATGATTGAATGGCGGCGTAGACTTGATGGGCCCAATGGCCTAATTCTTCTCCTATTACTTATGAACATATCTCTTGCATGCGGTCGTAGGGGCCTATTTCTGTACACTTTGTTAATTGGGGTTTGTGTGGTAAGACTTCACTGAACTGTATGCAAAAATAATAATTTCACTGTGCATTTGTACATGTGCCAATAAAGCTCCATTGACCATTGATGTCGTTGTGATCAGGCTGTTCCTGAACCTGGACGTTAGAGTTTTCAGGCTCCTGTACCTTCTTCCCCATGGCAAGGGGTGAGATGAGAGCGTGGCCAGGGTGGTGTGGGTCTCTGATGATGCTGGCTGCCTTTTATAGATCCCTGGAGGCGTGGGTTTGAATCCCACTTCTGACACCATGTATAAAGTCATAAAATGTCATCTACTCTGGAGTCGCACGAGCTTCATTGGCTCGTCTCCAGCTGGTTCAAAATGCTGCCGCTCGCCTTTTGACTGGAACTCGAAAGAGGGAGCACATTACGCCAATTTTGGCCTCCCTTCACTGGCTCCCAGTGCACTTTCGAGTTCATTTTAAAATTATTTTATTTGTTTTCAAATCGTTGAATGGGCTCGCCCCGCCTTACCTCTCTGAGCTGCTCCACCTATATGCTCCTGCCCGGTGCCTCAGGTCAGCTGATCAGCTGCTCCTTGAGGTACCACGGTCTAAGCGGAAGCTCAGAGGGGATAGAGCCTTTTCTGTTGCTGCTCCGGCACTTTGGAACACCTTGCCGTTGCACATCAGACAGGCCCCCTCACTGTCCATCTTCAAATCCTCCCTAAAAACTCATTTTTATTCTCTGGCTTTTGACACTGGCTGAGACATTGCTCCTGTTCTTAATGCTTTAAATGTCTTTTAATTTTTACTGTTTTTTAGTCCTTCGTTTTACGGTTTTTAATGGTTTGTAATAACTTTTTGTCCGTGAGTTCTCATGTACAGCACTTTGTGGCAACTGCGGTTGTTTAAAGCGCTTTATAAATAAAGTTTATTATTATTATATGTACTTTAATAGGGTGATTTCACGAAAGGTCACTGGAGCGTAGAACCGCACCCATGTGACTGAAATTTTTAACTGGGGGACAAGCGTCACTTCCGGTACATGTTAGTGAATGGGAAAACACGCACTTTCACACCCGTTAAAAACATCGAAAACGGCCAGGTTTTGAGCTGCAATTTACTGAGCCAGTCGGGGTGACCGTGAGGCACAGCTACCTAAATTTACAGTTAAAAAAAAAGATAGAAACTAAGGTAAATACAAGAGGGAGCTGAAGGGGCAAAAAAAGCGGAAATTGTTAGTGGACATTTGTCGTGGAGATTTAAAGATACAAAATATCGGGAATTATCGCGTTTGCTCGCTGCATTTCATCAAAAGTAAGGCATTATTGGTTTTGTTATCTTTATTCATTTGTTAGATGAAAAGTATTAAAAGTTAGAAATCCTTCAGTAAAATTGCAAAATCGCCCATGGTTCTCGGGTGGGTTTTAACATGCAAAATGAACACGCTTCTGAAGCTACATTTACCATTTAAATATCCGTGAATCATAAATGCGTCTTGAAATAAATTTTACTCAGATGCAAGCTAAGGAATGGTATAATTGTCAGCTGTTAATTTGACAAAATCAGGACATTTTATTATTAGCCCAAAAATATTTCTCAATGTTTCTTGTTTAAAGCCTGCACAATCACCCAAACCACTTATTTATTTATCATCTAATAACAGACAAGCCTGCAGCATGGAATGATGTCAACAATCCTGATTGGGCACCCACTGTGATTATGGGACGCGGCGATGACAATGAGCAGGATAAACAACGTGCACAAGAACGCCATGCACGTGCAACAAGAAGAGAGAGTATTAAAGCAGATTTTGTCACAGCTCAAGCATCTGTAGCTCTGCAAGTTGATGCTGAGCAGGTTGATGATCATGAGAACTTTGAACCGGTGCTGGAAGTACACCGTCAACTTGACATGCAAACACAAACACCTGTCAAAGAGACAATGGACACATCAACACAAACAGACATGTGTGGAGTAGACATTACAGTACTGGAAGCACAACTAGACAATAAAAATAAAGAGCTCACTAAAGCTAGACAAGAAGCAGCCCAAATTAAGTTAACACAAGAAAGCCTTTCCAAGGATGACAAAAAGGTTAGGTTCTACACAGGTTTACCATCATTTGCAGTTTTGATGCTGGTCTTCTATTATGTTAAGGACAAGCTCACCAAAAGACGATCACTAACACATTTTCAGCAGTTGCTGATCGTCTTGATGAAGCTGCGATTTGCAGTGCCTCATGAAGATCTTGCATATCGATTCCTCGTTAGTAATGCCACAGTATCGTGTGTATTCACTAGTGGGATTGATGCCCTTTACGGCATATCCAAGTTAATTATTTGGCCTGAAAGAGATGTTCTGTGGAAAACCATGCCCATGCAATTTCGGCAGACATTTGGAAAGCGTGTGGCAGTGATCATAGATTGCTTTGAATTATTTTATGATAGACCTACGAGTTTAGAGGCGCACGCATAGACTTGGTCTAACTATAAGCACCATAACACCATCAAATTCTTGATAGGTATTACACCATGTGGTGCTATCTCATTTTTATCTGCAGCATGGGGGGGCAGAGGCACAGATAATTTAAATGGTAAATGGAGCTTCAGAAGCGTTTTCATTTTGCATGTTAAAACCCACCCGAGAACCATGGGCGATTTTGCAATTTTACTGAAGGATTTCTAACTTTTAATACTTTTCATCTAACAAATGAATAAAGATAACAAAGCCAATAATGCCTTACTTTTGATGAAATGCAGTGAGCAAACGCGATAATTCCCGATATTTTGTATCTTTAAATCTCCACGACAAATGTCCGCTAACAACTTCCGCTGTTTTTGCCCCTTCAGCTCCCTCTTGTATTTACCTTAGTTTCTATCTTTTTTTTTAACTGTAAATTTAGGTAGCTGTGCCTCACGGTCACCCCGACTGGCTCAGTAAATTGCAGCTCAAAACCTGGCCGTTTTCGATGTTTTTAACGGGTGTGAAAGTGCGTGTTTTCCCATTCACTAACATGTACCGGAAGTGACGCTTGTCCCCCAGTTAAAATTTTCGGTCACGTGGGTGCGGATCTACGCTCCAGTGACCTTTCGTGAAATCACCCTATAAGGATACATACAGGAACCATGTACATAGAAACATAGGTACTGCAGGCTCTAGGTCGTAGTTTAAACTGAAAGCATGGCTGCTCACATTCCACAAGATAGCATGGTGGAAACCCGACATGGATTATGGATCGGGTCAGCATTAGCAAAACCAGACATGGATGACGGGACTGGCATACGCTGAGAGAATGGAGCAGCTCGGCTTGTACACTCTGGAGTTTAGAAAGATGAGAGGGGATCTCATTGAAACATATAAGATTGTTAAGGGCTTGGATACGCTAGAGGCAGGAAACATGTTCCCGATGTTGGGGGAAAACCAGGGGCCACAGTTTAAGAATAAGGAGTAAGCCATTTAGAACGGAGACACTTTTTCTCACAGAGAGTGGTGAGTCTAGATAGGGCTCTTAAAAATAGCAGAGTCAGGGGATATGGGGTGAAGGCAGGAACGGGGTACTGATTGGGGATGATCAGCCATGATTACATTGAATAGCGGTGCTGGTTCGAAGGGCCGAATGGCCTACTCCTGCACCTATTGTCTATTGGATCAAATCAGCAATAGTGATTGATCTACAGTGAGGAGGCCAGTGCCAGTGATGGAATGGGCAGTGTCCACCACTTTTTATTTACTCCTTTGTTCCTGGGCATTGGAGTTGCTGAACCAGGTCGTGAAGCAACCAGTCATTATGCTCCCTACATTACACCTGGACGAGGCATTGAAGGGAGGAAATTCCAAGGACCAGGAGTGTGGAGATGAGTTTGGATGGGATTATGATGTTGAATGCAGAGCTATAGTTGATGAATAGGAATCTAACGTAGGAGTCTAACTTACGATTCTAATGTAGGAGTCTTAACGTAGGAGTCTAACGTAAGAGTCCTTGTCCTCCAGGTGTTGCAGAGTTGATGTCCTGGGGGATTGATTGGCAGATGTTGAATATAACCTAGTTATTTTAATCTCCTTCATCCTGTTTCAACCTATCAGTTTAGGCCCAATCTGATCATTTTTGTAGATGGTTGATGAAAGCTGCTTAAATCAGTATTTATAAATTTATTTTGACATAATGCTGACTCTATTTGTCAACAGTGGATCTCGTCTTGTGGGCCCCAGTCTGCTAAAGGCTGTATGTAGGATTGCTTCAGGTATGAGCCCTGCGTTAGGTAGGTGAGAGGCTGTGCTGTGGGCCCACAGCGGGCCAGGATTGCTGCTGTCATTGTGAGAGAGGGGCCGTGTACACAGTACGATCCCAGCACCGTGCAGTCCACGTTTAGGACCACTGATGCCCACCTGGTCAGTTCAGGAGTGGCACATGACCAGCTAAAGGCAGCAATCTCTGAAGGCTTCACGCAGAGTTGATTGATTTTGTCTTGTGGAGATGGGCAGTCACGGTGGTGCAGCGGTAGAGTTGCTGCCTTACAGCAAAATGCAGCGCCGGAGACCCGGGTTCCATCCCGACTACGGGTGCTGTCTGTACGGAGTTTGTACCTTCTCCCCGTGACCTGTGTGGGTTTTTTCAGAGATCTTCGGTTTCCTCCCACACTCCAAAGATGTGCAGGTTTGTAGGTCAATTGGCTTGTTTAATTGGCTTGATAACAATGTAAAATTGTCCAAGTTGGCGATATGCAGAGTACTGCCCTGCTGACTACAACATTCTGAAGGTTCAGAAGGTATAAAGGGTCCATGGGGATGGTCACAGGAAGACCCAGGACTTCCTTGTGGGACCACAGGGAATTTATTTAGTTGTAGAGTCAGAGATCCAGTCCTATTGTCTCCAAAGTGGTGTCGTTGAGGCAGCAGAGGGCGAGGAATTACAGCACAATATGGGGATCACCGTGCTGTGCGGTGCGGTGCTTGATGTGATGGCGGTGTTGTCACCTGGGGTGGATGTGTAGGTAGCTGCTAGAACGTAATTCCATTTGCCCACTTTAGGTCCATAACCCTCAGAAGGTTCCCTATCCATGCACCTGTCCAAATGTATTGTACCCGCCCCACCATGACCGCCCTTGTGATAGTACCTGCCTCAACGACTTGACTTGAAGGTGTGGGGACATTGAAGAGCTCTGGTGACACAGGGGGGGGGGGGGGGGAAGTCTGGTGTCTGATTTATGAGGAGCGGTGCTCTCACCCTGTGCCCCAGGCAATGATCAGAGACGTGTGTAATGGAAGATCACCTCTCGGTCCCCTCATTAGTTCAATGATGACAGCCCAATATAGTTTCAGAAAAGACATCTGCTGTCTGGACGATTTCCATCAAAACTGTGTGGTGAAAAATGAACGTTGCAAAAGTGTACGGTGTCTCGGAGTTCATTTTATATATAGAGACCTTTGTGCCTGTGTGGAGATGGTGCAGATTAGAGCACTTGGTGTGTTGGGTTTTAACGGTGGCTCTAATGGTTGTTTGAATCTGTTTATTATCTACAGCTGTGTTGTGTGTGGTCAGCTTGCAGCTACCGAGTTGTCCTGAATCTGTTCTGTTCCTACAGGTATTGTTCCCTGTGCTGCCTCTGTCACAGTACTGTATTGGTGTGTGGTAAGTTTGTTCTTCCTGTGTTACATGCCTTGTCAGTGAAGTGGTGTTTGCCAGCTAGCTGCAACTCCTGTCAAACCTCAGCATGGTGGGGTGTGTTTGGTTGTGTGTTGTGCCTCTCTGACTGTGTGTTCTTGTCTTGTGTGCTTCTGGTGTTGCCCGTTGGATTGCACTTTGTGCCGTTACCTCTTCGGATTTAGCCAAAGTAATTCAGTTGGCCAGCTTGCTGCCAGGGGTTATAGACAATAAACAATAGACAATAGGTGCAGGAGTAGGCCATTTGGCCCTTCCAGCCAGCACCGCCATTCAATGTGATCATGGCTGATCATCCCCAATCAGTACCCCGTTCCTGCCTTCTCCCCATATCCCCTGACTCCGCTATCTTTAAGAGCCCTATCTAGCTCTCTCTTGAAAGTATCCAGAGAACCTGCCTCCACCGCCCTCTGAGGAAGAGAATTCCACAGACTCACCACTCTCTGTGAGAAAAAGTGTTTCCTCGTCTCCGTTCTAAATGGCTTACCCCTTATTCTTAAACTGTGGCCCCTGGTTCTGGACTCCCCCAACATCGGGAACATGTTTCCTGCCTCTAGCATGTCCAAACCCTTAATAGGTTGAAACCTGCTGCTGCAGCTTGTGTGAATGGTGGCGATGTTGTGTGGACTGACCTTCACTGTGGAGCCTGGGGATATGGGGTGAATCCCAGAGAGAGACAGAGTGGTGCCTTTACAATGGGTGTGTGGGGACTCACACACAGCGAACATGATTTACACCAGGCCAGCAAACAATCACAGGCATTCATCTGATCTAATGGGATGAAATTAATTAAGAGAAGAATGTCAGCATTAAAAGGATCCACACTATATTAAACACAAACGTTACACATCTATAATGTCGAGCTGTTAATGGGGAATTAAACGTGTTAAACGGCAGTAGATATGTTTAGTTGCTGCTCCTGTGGTGTGGAGATCTCCAGAGCAACTGGTGAATCCTGTAGACAGTGTCCTCCCTGACTCAGTCCCATCCCTGCTCCCCGAGACAGCCAGCAGGCTGGCGATTCCAGCTCTCACGAGGATCACACGTCAAACACAAGCTCTGGCAGTTCAGGAGTTGGGGGCCACGGGTCAGGCATGATGGGAGGGTGGGAGTAAGACAGGGAGGAGGGGTGGAGGGGGGAGGGGGGGGGTGTAGGAGAGAGGGGAGGGTGGGGCGGAGGGGAGGGAGGTGGTTCAGCAGTTGTGGAGGGGATTTGCAATGGAAGGGGCAGGAGATGTTTCTGCATTTGCTGTAGTACCTGGTGCCCATGTTACAGGGTTGAACATCAGTGAAGGGTCAGCATCTTCACATGGCTTGTGGTGTCTGGGCTCCGTCACAGGAATGCGAAGTGTTCCACCATCTCCCCAATCCCGGGGGGCTCCAACAAACATCATCGTCTCGACTCATGGAGTGATACAGTGGAAATAGGCCCTTCAGCCCAACATGCCCATACTGGCCAACATGTCCCATCCACACTAGTCATAGAGTGATACAGTGTGGAAACAGGCCCTTCAGCCCAACTTGCCCACACCGCCCAACATGTCCCAGCTACACAATATATTTCCTCCAAATATTTACAAATGTTTCCTCCAGATTAGCTCTAAAAACAACCGCAGGCAACGTTACACCACAAGCACTCAGTCCACCTGGGACTATCGTTTAGTTTATCACTATCCAGTGATGGTTACAATCAAGCCGTCCACTGTGTACAGATACAGGACAAAGGGAACAATATTTAGTGCAAGATATAACATTGGAGCCCCATTAAAGATAGTTCAAAGGTCACCAATGTGGTAAATGGGAGGTCAGACAGCATGGAAACAGGCCCTTCGGCCCACCTTGCCCATGCCAGCCACCATGTCCCATCTACACTAGTCCCACCTGCCTCCATTTGGCCCATATCCCTCTAAACCTGTCCTATCCATGTACCTGTCTAAATGTCTCTTAACTGTTTCCTAAAGGTCAGGACCATACTCTAGCTGACGTGAGAAGCTGTCAGTACTCAATATCCTGACTGATGGCCAAGTGACTGAACTGAAAGCCTTCTTGACCACCCTATCTACCTGTGATGCCACTTTGGAATGAGCTGCCAGAGGAGGTAGTTAAGGCAGGTACCATAACAACACTTCAAACACACTTGGACAGGTACATGCACAGAAACGGTTTAGAGGGATATGGGCCAAATGTGAGCAAATTGAATTAGTGTAGATGGGGCATCTGGGTTAACAGGGACGAGTTGGGCTGAAGGGCCTCTTTCTGTGCTGTGTGACTCTGTGTTTAAATCCATGTCACGTCAGGATGGTTAATCATGTGTTTATCAGTGTGGTGGTAGCACTGTTCAATGTTAAATGCCATTTGCAAATGTCCACATACATAACATCAACTCTCCTCCCCTTATCAACATTGCCCATCAGCTCATCTACCCCTAACCCTGGTCCCTCACACTGGAATCCTGAGTTAAATTTCGAGGATGTAACTAGTAGAGTGGATAAGGGAGAACCAGTGGATGTGTTATATCTGGACTTTCAGAAGGCTTTCGACAAGGTCCCACATAAGAGATTAGTATACAAACTTAAAGCATACGGTATTGGGGGTTCAGTATTGATGTGGATAGAGAACTGGCTGGCAGACAGGAAGCAAAGAGTAGGAGTAAACGGGTCCTTTTCACAATGGCAGGCAGTGACTAGTGGGGTACCACAAGGCTCAGTTCTGGGACCCCAGCTATTTACGATATATATTCATGATTTGGACGAGGGAATTGAATGCAACATCTCCAAGTTTGCGGATGACACGAAGCTGGGGGGCAGTGTTAGCTGTGAGGAGGATGCTAGGAGGCTGCAAGGTGACTTGGATAGGCTGGGTGAGTGGGCAAATGCATGGCAGATGTAGTATAATGTGGATAAATGTGAGGTTATCCACTTTGGTGGCAAAAACAGGAAAGTAGATTATTATCTGAATGGTGGCCGATTAGGAAAGGGGGAGATGCAACGAGACCTGGGTGTCATGGTACACCAGTCATTGAAAGTAGGCATGCAGGTGCAGCAGGCAGTGAAGAAGGCGAATGGTATGTTAGCATTCATAGCAAAAGGATTTGAGTATAGGAGCAGGGAGGTTCTACTGCAGTTGTACAGGGTCTTGGTGAGACCACACCTGGAGTATTGCGTACAGTTTTGGTCTCCTAATCTGAGGAAAGACATTCTTGCCATAGAGGGAGTACAGAGAAGGTTCACCAGACTGATTCCTGGGATGTCAGGACTTTCATATGAAGAAAGACTGGATAGACTCGGTTTGTACTCGCTAGAATTTAGAAGATTGAGGGGGGATCTTATAGAAACTTACAAAATTCTTAAGGGATTGGACAGGCTAGATGCAGGAAGATTGTTTCCGATGTTGGGGAAGTCCAGAACAAGGGGTCACAGTTTAAGGATAAGGGGGAAATCTTTTAGGACCGAGATGAGGAAAACATTTTTCACACAGTGGTGAATCTCTGGAATTCTCTGCCACAGAAGGTAGTTGAGGCCAGTTCGTTGGCTGAATTTAAGAGGGAGTTAGATGTGGCCCTTGTGGCTAAAGGGATCAGGGGGTATGGAGAGAAGGCAGGTACAGGATACTGAGTTGGATGATCAGCCATGATCATATTGAATGGCGGTGCAGGCTCGAAGGGCCGAATGGCCTACTCCTGCACCTATTTTCTATGTTTCTATGTCTAAATACAAAGTGCTGGAGTAACTCAGCGGGTCAGGCAGCATCTGTGGAGAACATGGGTAGGTGACGTTTCACAGAGTGCTGGAGTAACTCAGCGGGTCAGGCAGCATCTGTGGAGAACATGGATAGGTGACGTTTCACAGAGTGCTGGAGTAACTCAGCGGGTCAGGCAGCATCTGTGGAGAACATGGATAGGTGACGTTTCACAGAGTGCTGGAGTAACTCAGCGGGTCAGGCAGCATCTGTGGAGAACATGGACAGGTGACGTTTCACAGAGTGCTGGAGTAACTCAGCGGGTGCAGCAGCATCTATGGAGCTAAGGAAATAGGCAACGTTTCGGGCCGAAACGTTGCCTATTTCCAGAAGGGTTTCGGCCCGAAACGTTGCCTATTTCCTAAGCTCCACAGATGCTGCTGCACCATAACTCAGCGGGTCAGGCAGCATCTGTGGAGAACATGGATAGGTGACGTTTCACAGAGTGCTGGAGTAACTCAGCGGGTCAGGCAGCATCTGTGGAGAGCATGGATAGGTGACGTTTCACAGAGTGCTGGAGTAACTCAGCGGGTCAGGCAGCATCTGTGGAGAACATGGATAGGTGACGTTTCACAGAGTGCTGGAGTAACTCAGCGGGTCAGGCAGCATCTGTGGAGAACATGGATAGGTGACGTTTCAGGACCTCTCTTCAGACAGTAGGAAAGGTTTAACTTGACAGTAAATGGCCATCATTCATCGTTACTTGATTCTGTGTCCGCGTTGCATCAAATTATTGCTGATGAGATCGTGTCCCATTGTTCATTGGAGGGGAATAGACAGGGTGGATGCACACAGTTATTTACCCAGAGCAAGCGGATCAAGAACCAGTGGGCATAGGTTTCAGGTGAGAGGGGGAAGGTGTAATAGCAAGTGGAGGAGCGATTTTTTAACTTGGTGCGGAGTATATATGGAATGTGCTGCCAGAGGAGGTAGTTTAGTTTAGTTTAGTTTAGTCATAAGGCCATGTGATAGGAGTAGAAATACATCCTCAGCATGACATCCCTGGTTTTACAAGTCCTCTTGAAAGAAATGCTAGCATTGAGTTTACTTTCTTTACTACTGATTCGACACAGATTAACAAGGATTTGCAGTTTAGAGATACAGTGCTGGAACAGGCCCTTCGGCCCATCGAGTTCGCACTGACCAGCACACCAACAATGGCCGACACCAGGAACAATTTACATTTATACCGTCAATTAGCTTACAAACCTGTACGTCTTTGTTGTAGATAATAGATAATAGGTGCAGGAGTAGGCCATTCGGCCCTTCGAGCCAGCACCGCCATTCAATGTGATCATGGCTGATCATCCCCAATCTGTACCCCGTTCCTGCCTTCTCCCCATATCCCCTGACTCCGCTATCTTTAAGAGCCCTATCTAGCTCTTTCTTGAAAGTATCCAGAGAACCTGCCTCCACCGCCCTCTGACTCACAACTCTCTGTGAGAAAAAGTGTGGGAGCAAACCGAAGATCTCGGAGAAAACCTTGCAACTCGGCCTTCAAGGAACCATGCACCTGTACTCCTAGAGCCCTCTGCTCTACAACACTACCCAGAGGCCGACCATTCACTGTGTAGGTCCTGCCCTTGTTAGACGTCCCAAATTGCAACACCTCACACTTCTCTGTGTTAAATACCATCAACCATTCCTCCGCCCATCTGGCCAATCGATCCAGATCCTGCTGCAATCGTTCACAACCATCTTCACTATCTGCAAAACCACCCACTTTTGTATCATCAGCAAACTTGCTAATCTTGCCCTGTATGTTCTCATCCAAGTATCACTGATCAGTCTCTCCGATCAATACCTGCAATTTGTCAAACCTTCATCACTTGTAACTGAGAGGGCGGCATCCCATAAACCTGGACTGCTGCCACTTGCAGCGTGTGTGTGTGTGGATGGGCCATCGTCACTGTGTGTGTGTGTGGATGGGCCATCGTCACTGTGTGTGTGTGTGGATGGGCCATCGTCACTGTGTGTGTGTGTGGATGGGCCATCGTCACTGTGTGTGTGTGTGTGTGTGGATGGGCCATCGTCACTGTGTGTGTGTGTGGATGGGCCATCGTCACTGTGTGTGTGTGTGGATGGGCCATCGTCACTGTGTGTGTGTGTGTGTGGGCCATCGTCACTGTGTGTGTGTGTGTGTGGGCCATCGTCACTGTGTGTGTGTGTGTGTGGGCCATCGTCACTGTGTGTGTGTGTGTGTGGGCCATCGTCACTGTGTGTGTGTGTGTGTGGGCCATCGTCACTGTGTGTGTGTGTGGATGGGCCATCGTCACTGTGTGTGTGTGTGGATGAGCCATCGTCACTGTGTGTGTGTGTGGATGGGCCATCGTCACTGTGTGTGTGTGGGCCATCGTCACTGTGTGTGTGTGTGGATGGGCCATCGTCACTGTGTGTGTGTGTGGATGAGCCATCGTCACTGTGTGTGTGTGTGGATGGGCCATCGTCACTGTGTGTGTGTGTGTGGACCCAGCACTCCGTGACATGCGTGGAGTAACACGGTGACATGTCAACTTCCCATTGAACATGCAGCCGACACAGTTGCTAACGTGATGTGCTCACTTGTAAAATTCACAAACCATAAAAGCAAAGCCTTCTGAATAAAGACTTGGATTTTCCAGCTTTGTTGCTTCATCTGTGGAGCTAAATGGTGTTTTTAAAATCACCCTGGCATAATACTGATGAATAATAAATGCAGCTGCTGAACCAGTGATTCATAGCAGACCGAACGGGAAGCATTGAATCCATTATTCAGTGACTCCCACTGCTTCACAGTCCGAGCTAACTTGTGTCACCTGTTGTGCTGCATAATGAGTGATGCCGCTGGTGCATCAAGGTACGACTGCTGCAGCAAGGACCAGTGCAGCAAGGACTAGTGCAGCAAGGGCCACTGCATCAAGGACCAGTGCATCAAGGACCAGTGCAGCAAGGACCAGTGCAGCAAGGGCCAGTGCAGCAAGGGCCAGTGCAGCAAGGGCCAGTGCAGCAAGGGCCAGTGCAGCAAGGGCCAGTGCAGCAAGGACCAGTGCAGCAAGGACCACTGCAGCAAGGGCCAGTGCAGCAAGGGCCAGTGCAGCAAGGGCCAGTGCAGCAAGGGCCAGTGCAGCAAGTGGAGATGTTCAGCAAAACGATCGCCGAGTCTGGGCTTGGCCTCGCTGATGTACAGGAGTCCACACCTGGAACAGCAGATACAGTAGATGAGGTTGGAGGAGGTACGTCAACCTCTGCCTCACTGTATCCGCTGTTCCAGGTGTCAACTGCACATCGGCGAGACCAAGCGCAGGCTCAGCGATCGTTTCTCTGAACACCTCCGCTCAGTCCGCCTTAACCTACCTGATCTCCCGGTTGCTCAGCACTTTAGCTCCCCCTCCCATTCCCAATCTGACCTTTCTGTCCTGGGCCTCCTCCATTGTCAGAGTGAGTCCCACCGCAAACTGGAGGAACAGCACCTCATATTTCCCTTAGGCAGTTTACACCCCAGTGGTATGAACATTGACTTCTCGAACTTCAAATAGCCCTTGTTTTCCCTCTCTCTCCATCCCCTCCCCCTCCCCCTCCCCAGTTCTCCCACCAGCCTTACTGTCTCCGACTACAATCTATCTTTGTCAATAGACAATAGACAATAGGTGCAGGAGTAGGCCATTCAGCCCTTCCAGCCAGCACCGCCATTCAATGTGATCATAGCTGATCATCCCCAATCAGTACCCCGTTCCTGCCTTCTCCCCATATCCCCTGACTCCGCTATTTTTAAGAGCCCTATCTAGCTCTCTCTTGAAAGCATCCAGAGAACCGGCCTCCACCGCCCTCTGAGTCAGAGAATTCCACAGACTCACCACTCTCTGTGAGAAAAGGTGTTTCTCCCCTGTCCCTCCCCTGTCCCTCCCCCTCCCCTGACATCAGTCTGAAGAAGGGTCTCGACCTGAAATGTCACCCATTCCTTCTCTCCAGAGATGCAGCCTGCCCCGCTGAGTTACTCCAGCATTTTGTGTCTACCTTCGGTTTAAACCAGCATCTGCAGTTCTTTCCTGCTCTGCATGAGTTCACCCTTGCATTGAACGCTGAGCTCTGTGGCATCTCATCAGGCGTGACGGAAACAAAGCTCTTACAACCGGCAACCTTTAACCATTGATTATTGTCAGTGAGCCTCACAGCAGGTCACCTATAACTCTGCCTTCTTCTGGCTGTGGATCATCAAACTAAGCCCTGCCACTGAAAGATGCCTTCTCCTTCAGCTGTGCAAAGCCCACATACTGGAGCATCCAAGAATTCTGCTCAGCATCAAAATCCATTCCCAGAAAAAAATGTAAAACTAAGGTCAGGAAGCCTGTGATGCTAAATGAGAATATTCTCAATTTGTTCAATGTGACTCTTTTATAACTGTGCACAAGGAACTGCAGAGTGCTGGAGTAACTCAGCGGGTCAGGCAGCATCTGTGGAGAACATGGATAGGTGACGTTTCACAGAGTGCTGGAGTAACTCAGCGGGTGCAGCAGCATCTATGGAGCTAAGGAAATAGGCAACGTTTCAGGCCGAAACCCTTTCGGGTTTCGGCCCGAAACGTTGCCTATTTCCAGAAGGGTTTCGGCCCGAAACGTTGCCTATTTCCTTAGCTCCACAGATGCTGCTGCACCATAACTCAGCGGGTCAGGCAGCATCTGTGGGGAACATGGATAGGTGACGTTTCACAGAGTGCTGGAGTAACTCAGCGGGTCAGGCAGCATCTGTGGAGAACATGGATAGGTGACGTTTCACAGAGTGCTGGAGTAACTCAGCGGGTCAGGCAGCATCTGTGGAGAACATGGATAGGTGACGTTATGGGCTTTGACCCATTTATTCAATTCAATTCAATTCAATTTCAATTTCAATACCTCAGGGGGCGGTGGAGGCCGGTTCTCTGGATACTTTCAAGAGAGAGCTAGATAGGGCTCTTAAAGATAACGGAGTCAGGGGATATGGGGAGAAGGCAGGAACGGGGTACTGATTGTGGATGATCAGCCATGATCACATTGAATGGCGGTGCTGGCTCGAAGTCCGAATGGCCTACTCCTGCACCTATTGTCTATCGTGTTGACTGGGAGAGGAAGCCGTCTCACTGCGCTGGGCACCTGACCTTATATCATGCTCAACACAGCTCATATACAAGGTTTACATGGCCACTGCTGCCTGGGTAAAGGCAGGGACCAGTGCAGTGAGTTTACTGTGAGTCAATAGGCAGGGAATTCCACAGACTCACAACTCTCTGTAAGAAAAAGTGTTTCCTTGTCTCCATTCTAAATGGCTTACCCCTTATTCTTAAACTGTGGCCCCTGGTTCTGGACTCCCCCAACATCGGGAACATGTTTCCTGCCTCTAGCCTGTCCAAACCCTTAACAATCTTACATGTTTCAATGAGATGCCCTCTCATCCTTCTAAACTCCAGAGTGTACAAGCCCAGCTGCTCCATTCTCTCAGCATATGACAGTCCCGCCATCCCGGGAATTAACCTTGTAAACCTACGCTGCACTCCCTCAATAGCAAGAATGTTCTTCCTCAAATTAGGGGACCAAAACTGCACACAATACTCCACTAAAACAGAGATGGAATGTGAGGTTCCGGCACACGATGAATCCAAACAGCCCGTCTATTCAATCCAGTGTCGGCGACCATGGGCTGGTGGAACATTCAGGACCTGAGAGAATTATATAACAGATAAGGTAGACAGTCAGAACCTTTATCCAGAATGAAAATATCACACACCAGAGGGCACAGCATGAAGGTGAGAGGGGCAAAGTTTAAAGGAGATGTTTTACACAGAGGGTGGTGGGTGCCTGGAACGTGCTGCCAGGGGTGGTGGTGGAGGCAGATACGATTGTGGTGTTTGAGTCGCAACACGGATATGGATGGATGTGGATCACGTGCAGGGAGATAAGACATGGTTTGCTCAGCACAGACATTGTGGGCCGAAGGGCCTGTTCCTGTGCTATACTGTTCTATGTTCCCATGTGATGGTTCTCTCCATTGAGCCCCCTCTTCTGAAGACACCTCACTGCCTCGAACCTCCCACTAGCTGAGGATGAGAGATGGGCAAACATCTCCGTTGAGGCAAACATTGAACATTGAGGGAGGGATTGTAGAGAGGAGGTGTTTAAGTCCTTCAGACTCTTTTAATCAATCTGTCCAGACCCCCACAGATGCAGCTTGACCCACTGAGTTTCTCCAGCACCTTGTGGTTCCATACAATACAATACAATACAATTCAATTTATTGTCATTTGGACCCCTTGAGGTCCAAACGAAATGTCGTTTCTGCAGCCATACATTACAAACAAATAGACCCAAGACACAACATAATTTACATAAACATCCATCACATTGCTGTGATGGAAGGCCAAAAAAACTTATCTCTCCACTGCACTCCCCCCCCGATGTCAGAGTCAAAGTCAAAGCCCCCGGCGGGCGATGGCGAATTGTCCCGCGGCCATTAAAGCCACGCCGGGTGATGCAAGGTCGCGCACCGGGTCTTGGTGTTAGAGCCCCCGGCGTGCGCTCGCAGAGTCCCGCAGCCATTCCAAGCTGCGCGGCGCGGTGCTGTAAGGCCCCGCTCCAGGTGCTCTTCAACCCCGCAACTCGGGCGGGAGAAGTAGCCGTTGCGGAAGCCCCGAAAAGCGGTCTCCCTCCAGGGACCCGCGGGCTCCCGGTGCTGCCGTCCGCCAAACCCGCAGTTGCAGCCATCGAATCTCCGGAGGTCGGGGCGCAGCAGCGTCCACCACAGCTCCACCCGCTCTGGACTCGGCCAGCTCCGCGACGATGAGGTGAGTAGTCGGCACCAGAGCCCCCGGTCTTCCTGCCTGTTGGAGGCCGCTCCTCGTTGCAGCCCCAACGACAACGGAGACCCGACAAAGAAAAGGTCGGGTCTCCCGTGCAGGGAGAGATTTAAAAGTTACCCCCACCCCCCCACCACCCCACCACCCCCACCCCCCCACACACATACCCCAACAAAAAATAACAAAAACTACATAGAAACATAGACTCCCTTGTACCGCTGCATGGAAAGGAAAGGTTTAGACCAGGGGTGGGCAACCTTGTTCTGCATAGGGGCTGGGACGCATGTCTGTGAGCAGGTGGCGGGCCACATCTATCACGTGTACACATGGTTCCCGCCCCCATCCCGCCACGGATGGCAGGCATCAAATCACATGTTCACAGAAGGTGGATAAAAATGCTGGAGAAACTCAGCGGGTGAGGCAGCCTCGTGCAATCCTTGTTTGTCTCTCTCACCCGCTGAGTTTCTCCAGCATTTTCATCTACCTTCGATTTTTCCAGCAACTGTAGTTCTATCTTAAACGTGTTGACAGAAGGTGCATGGCCGTGCCGGCGGCTTTGTACAGGATGCGGTACGGCCAGAGCTCAGCACTCGGGGCGTTGATGCTCAGGGGCCGGCGCTCGGTGGGCCGGATGATGACAGGACAAAAAATCCGCCTGCGGGCCGGATGATTTCGGGTTACGGGCCGCATTCGGCCCGGGGGCCACAGGTTGCCGACCCCTGGTTTAGAGGGTTTAGGGCCAAACTTGGGCAAATGGGACTAGCTTAGATGGGGCATCTTGGTCTGCATGGACGAGTTGGGCCGAAGGGCCTGTTCCGCTGCTGTTGGACTGTGTGAAATATATTGTGCATAAAACTATTGCCATCGTATGCCATTCAAAATAAGCCGGAATACTAATAATTGTGAAGGGGTTTAGTCAGAGGGTGGTGAATCTGTGGAATTCTTTAATAATAATAATAACTTTATTTATAAAGCACTTTAAACAACCGCAGTTGCCACAAAGTGCTGTACATGAGAACTCATGGACAAAAAGTTATTACAAACCATTAAAAACCATAAAACGAAGGACTAAAAACAGTAAAAATTAAAAGACATTAAAAGCACTAAGAACAGGAGCAATGTCTCAGCCAGTGTCGAAAGCCAGAGAATAAAAAGTGCGTGTGCTGGCAGTCCTGTGTGATCACAATGTGTTATCACTGTCTAGCTGTGAACATCACCAATAATAATCACATCAAGCTATTAGTATTTACCTCCAGCTTTCACTTGGAAAAGTAAAGTCAATTGCAATTGAGTTCTTTCTGAGCGTAAAGCAGTGACACACGTCTCCGAGTTGAAGAAACAAATCAATAGAAACATGCAGGAGGAGGCCATTCGGCCCTTCGAGCCAGCACCGCCATTCATTGTGATCATGGCTGATCATCCCCAATCAGTACCCCGTTCCTCCCCATATCCCTTGACTCCACTAGCCCCTAGAGCTCTATCTAACTCTCTCTTAAATCCATGCAGTGACTTGGCCTCTACTGCCCTCTGTGGCAGGGAATTCCACAAATTCACGACTCTCTGGATGAAAAAGTTTTTTCTCACCTCAGTCTTAAATGACCTCCCCTTCATTCTAAGACTGTGGCCCCTGGTTCTGGACTCACCCAACATTGGGAACAATTTTCCTGCATCTAGCTTGTCCAGTCCTTTTATATCTTGTACAAGATCACAAGGGGCATGGAGAGAGTGAACGCTGACACTCGGGTCGAGGACTCTGAAACCAGAAGGCAGCGGAGACATCTAGGAGTGACCTCAGCGGCAACATGTTCTCTCAGAGGGTGGTCCGTGTATGGAACGAGCTGCCAGAGGAAGCTGTGGGAGTTGGTACAACTGCCATTTGTAAAAGACATTTGGACAAGACGGGTTTAGAGGGATGGGGGTCAAATGCAGGCAAATGAGACTAGCCCAGTGTGTCAGCTTGGTCAGCATGGACAAGGTGGGCTGAAGGGCCTGTTTTCATACTGTACAGGTCAGTGGCATTGAATAATGTACCCAGTAAAGGACAGTGGTGTGACCAGAATCTAATTATGTGTACACATGCACACCCAGGCTGAGATGTGATTTGTTCATCATTCACATGAAGCTTTCTACTCCAGCTTTTATTCAAATCCCTGGTGTTTCTGAAGTGCGGCGATGAGAGGAGACAATAGACAATAGGTGCAGGAGTAGGCCATTCGGCCCCTCGTGCCAGCTGTGAATCTCCAGCAGTGTTGTTGTGTGCTGGGAATTACGGGCGGTGCCTGGAGTATAGGCTCAGGTCCAGCTCCGACAGACGTGCCCAGGAGTTGTGTCACCTTCTGTCACTGTCTCAGTCATTACACACAGGCACAAAGGACAAAGCAACCTGTGACATGGTGAACTGAAAACCCTGAAGAAGGGTCTCGACCTGAAACGTCACCTATTCCTTCGCTCCATAGATGCTGCCTCACCCGCTGAGTTTCTCCAGCATTCTTGTCTATTCTCTATCCAGTGGTGAAACTTCATTCACATTAGTTTAGAGAGACAGTGTGGAAACAGGCGCTTTGACCCACCCAGTCCGTGCCGACCAGCGACCCCCACACACTAACACCATCCTACACCCACTAGGGACAAGTTACAATTACACCAAGCCAATGAACCTACAAACCTGCACGTCTTTGCAGTGTGGGAGGAAACCGGAGCACCCGGAGAAAACCCCCACAGGTCACGGGGAGAACGTGCAAACTCCGTACAGACAGCACCCGTGTTCAGGATTGAACCCTGGTCTCTGGTGCTGTGAGGCTACAACTCTACCGCTGCGCCATCGTGGAGTCATTTTGTTTCAATCCATTTTTTAGACGGTCTCCGTGGGTAATGAAGTAGAGGATACATTGGGAGAGTGCTTTGGACAACGTGTGGAACAGGGCGAGCTGCTTGTTTCATTACATTGACTGTGAATCTTCACACTCAGCATTGAGGATCAATACCACACCACCCATGCAGTCTGCGTCAGTCCCATTGGTAATGATCAGCTTCGTGCTTCATCTAACTGAATAACTAATCAAATGTGTATCCACTCTAATATCAGACCCATTCTCCAATCGCAGCCCCACACAATCTCTCTCTCCGCAGTTAAACAAATCATCTGTCACTGGGAGAAATAATGTTCTGTTATGTTCACACATGTAAACACATGTAGCCTGACATGTTGACACGTGCAACTTGCCGTGTTCACCTGTAGCCCGTCATGATGACGCAGGTACCTGGGCTGGAGGCTGGAGATAATATCATTATCTCAAATAACTCAAAATGCCCAGCACTCTCTTCAAATGCAGATGGAAGAGTTTCTCTCGCAGTCCTTCCCTGATTCTCCTTCCATTGCCTTGCCCTTGTTGCTAGGATGCAGTTGCACGCTGGTTACTGCCATCATCTCTCTTTCCCATGTAGTCTTTCCCTCAGCTCCATCCCAGCTGTGTGTTGCTGTCTGTCTGCCTGCCTGCCTGCCTGCCTGTCTGTCTGTCTGTCTGTCTGTCTGCCTGCCTGTCTGTCTGTCTGTCTGTCTGTCTGTCTGTCTGTCTGTCTGTCTGTCTGTCTGTCTGTCTGTCTGTCTGTCTGCCTGCCTTTCTGTCTGTCTGTCTGTCTGTCTGTCTGTCTGTCTGTCTGTCTGTCTGTCTGTCCGTCCGTCCGTCCGTCCGTCCGTCCGTCCGTCCGTCCGTCCGTCCGTCCGTCCGTCCGTCCGTCCGTCCGTCCGCCCGCCCGCCCGCCCGCCCGCCCGCCCGCCCGTCCGTCCGTCCGTCCGTCCGTCCGTCCGTCCGTCCGTCCGTCCGTCCGCCTGCCTGCCTGCCTGCCTGCCTGCCTGTCTGTCTGTCTGTCTGTCTGTCTGTCTGTCTGTCTGTCTGTCTGTCTGTCTGTCTGTCTGCCTGTCTGCCTGCCTGCCTTTCTGTCTGTCTGCCTGTCTGCCTTTCTGTCTGTCTGCCTGTCTGTCTGTCTGTCTGTCTGTCTGCCTGTCCACCATCTGACAATGTGATGGAGGGCCAGACAGGTGATGCCTGTTGTAGGCAGATCTCCCCTTGCCTACCACAGGACATAGAGTGATACAGTGTGGAAACAGGCCCTTCAGCCCAACCTGCCCACACCGGCCAACATGTCCCATCTACACTAGTCCCACCTGCTTGCGTTTGGTCCATATCCCTCCAAACCTGTAAACCTATTCCCTCTGGTCCTCGATTCCCCTACTCTGGACAAGAGACTCTGTGCATCTACCCGATCTATTCCTCTCATGATTTTATACACCTCTATAAGATCACCCCTCATCCACCTGCGCTCCATGGAATAGAGACCCAGCCTACTCAACCTCTCCCTGTAGCTCACACACTTGGATCCTGGCAACATCCTGGTAAACCTTCTCTGTACCGTTTCCAGCTTGACAACACATTGGTGCAGCGGGTAGAGCTGCTGCCTCACAGCGCCAGAGACACAGGTTCTATCCTGACTACGGGTGCTGTCTGCACAGAGTTTGTACTTTCTCCCTGTGACCTGTGTGGGTTTTCTCCGGGTGCTCTGGTTTCCTCCCACATCCCGAAACTATACAGGTTTGTAGGTTCATTGGCTTTGGTAAATTTGTAAATTGTCCTTAGTGTGTGTAGAATGAGAGGAATAGATTGGGTAGATGCACAGTCTCTTGCCAAGAGCCTCTTGCAATTGGTCTCCATCCCTCTAAACCTTCCCTATCCATGTACCTATCCAAATATCTTTTAAATGTTGTTATAGTCCCTGCCTCATCGACCTCCTCCGGCAGCTTGTTCCATGCATCCAGCACCCTCTCTGTGAATAAGAGTCAAGTTCCTTCTCACTCTTCTACACAACTGCAATGCCGTCCCACCTGGCCAACTGGTCCTCACAACACACACACAGTCAATTCCAGACATTAGCCAGGAAACCTCCACTAAATGTACACACACTTACTTTTAAGTAACAAGGCCATTCAAGTACACAGGACCTTTGATGTGGTCTCACCAATGACCCGCACAATGGCAGCAAAACCCTGAACACTTCCAATGTACACACATTATCTTTAACTAAGGAGAAAATAGACAATAGGTGCAGGAGGAGGCCATTCAGCCCTTCGAGCCAGCACCGCCATTCAATATGATCATGGCTGATCAACCCCAATCAGTACCCCGTTCCTGCCTTCTCCCCAAATCCCCTGACTCCACTATCTTTAAGAGCCCTATCTAGCTCTCTCTTGAAAGTATCCAGAGAACGACCTCCACCGCCCTCTGAGGCAGAGAATTCCACAGACTCTCCACTCTCCATGAGAAAAAGTGTTTCCTCGTCTCCGTTCTAAATGGCTTACCCCTTATTCTTAAACTGTGGCCAATGGTTCTGGACTCCCCCAATATCGGGAACATGTTTCCTGCCTCTAGCGTGTCCAAACCCTTAATAATCTTATATGTTTCAATAAGAAACCCTCTCATCCTTCTAAACTCCAGAGTGTACAAGCCCAGCTGCTCCATTCTCTCAGCATATGACAGTCCCGCCATCCCGGGAATTAACCTTATAAACCTACGCTGCACTCCCTCAATAGCAAGAATGTTCTTCCTAAAATTAGGGGACGGGTTCCAGAACTCAGAATCCTACGGGTGTGGTCTGCTGTGGTCGGAGGAAATGTGCTGAAAACTAACACTAGCACATTAAACCCAGCCTCGTAAATTCCTATTCTGATTTAGTTTCAGTTGAGTTTATTGTCCCGTGTACCGAGGTACAGTGAAAAGCTTTGGTTGCGTGCTAACCAGTCAGCGGAAAGACTATAGTTTAGTTTGGTTTAGAGGTACAACGCGGAAACAGGCCCTTTGGCCCACCGAGTCTGTGCCAACCTCTGGTCACCCCACACACGAGTTCTATCCTCCACAACAGGGACAATTTACAGAAGCCAATTAATCTACAAGCCTGTACGTCTTTGGAGTGTGGGAGGAAACGGGAGCACCCTGAGAAAACCCACGCAGGTCACGGGAAGAACGTGCAAACTCCGTACAGACAGCACCTGTCGTCAGGATTGAACCTGGGTCTCTGGCGCTGTGAGGCAGCAACTCTACCACTGCTCCACCGTGCTGCCCCTCAACCTGATTACAATCGAACCAATACAGTGGACTGATACTAGCGCCACTGCCACACATCTGGCCCCAGTGTACACATCTGGCACCACTGCCCACACATCTGGGCCCACTGCCCACACATCTGGCCCCAGTGTATACATCTGGCACCACTGCCCACACATCTGGCCCCAGTGTACACATCTGGCCCCACAGCCCACACAACTGGAGCCAGTGTACACAACATCTGGCACCACTGCCCACACATCTGGCCCAGTGCCACACATCTGGCCCCAGTGTACACAACATCTGGTCCCAGTGTACACATCTGGCCCCACTGCCCACACATCTGGCCCCAGTGTACACAACATCTGGCCCCAGTGTACACAACATCTGGCCCCAGTGTACACAACATCTGGCACCAGTGTACACATCTGGCCCCAGTGTACACATTTTGCCCCACTGCCCACACATCTGGCGCCAGTGTACACAACATCTGGCGCCAGTGTACACAACACTGGCACCAGTGTACACAACATCTGGCACCACTGCCCACACATCTGGCCCCAGTGTACACAACATCTGTCGCCAGTGTACACAACATCTGGGGCTACAGATTGGCAGTGAGGTTTCACTTGTTATTGGATGAGAAAGGGAACTCCCCACAGACCCGACATATTTCAGCTGCAGATTTGCTAATCACATTATTGCAATGTCTACTCTCTCACTGCTCTCCAGAGGCCCGTCAATCACCCACAGTCTAATATCCAATGCAGATCCCTGCCGCACTGTTTCCACACACTAGTCACACCTTGGTCTTTGTTGTTCCTGCTAGAATTGTGTCCTTTGTCAGATTTAAAACTCGGCAATAAACAATAGACAATAGGTGCAGGAGTAGGCCATTCGGCCCTTTGAGCCAGCACCGCCATTCAATGTGATCATTGCTGATCATCCACAATCAGTAGCCGTTCCTGCCTTCTCCCCATATCCCCTGACTCCGCTATCTTTAAGAGCCCTATCTAGCTCTCTCTTGAAAGTATCCAGAGAACCTGCCTCCACCACCCTCTGAGGCAAAGAATTCCACAGACTCAAAGTGTTTCCTCATCTCCGTTACAAATGGCCGACCCCTTATTCTTAAACTGTGGCCCCTGGTTCTGGACTCCCCCAACATCGGGAACATGTTTCCTGCCTCTAGCGTGTCCAAACCCTTAACAATCTTATATGTTTCAATAAGATGCCCTCTCATCCTTCTAAACTCCAGAGTGTACAAGCCCAGCTGCTCCATTCTCTCAGCATATGACAGTCCCACCATCCCGGGAATTAACCTGGTCCCAATCACGCTCCCTGGGAAAAGCCTGCAATACTTAGTGTTCAGTTTCAGACTTTAGCAACGGGTGCAGAAGGGATTCACCTGGATGTTACCTGATTCTGATCACTTGGCTCGATTGTAATCATATATTGTCTTTCCGCTGACTGGTTAGCACACAACAGAAGCTTTTCACTGTACCTCGGTATACGTGACAATAAACTAAAGTGAAATAATCTCAGAATATTCGTGTAGAGGGCCCACGTCTGAGTGACTGTCCCGCCTGCCAGATCTGGCTCAACACTGTTCTCCCACATGGTCTGATGAGTTCTCGTGTTGCTCCCAATCTATGCTGGCGGCCAACTTTAGGCTGTGCACGCCATACGCAAGAAGAAGAAGTCTCCTGGCAGCCGCACTCCAGTCCCGCAACGGCTTTGCACCTGTTGTAACCAGGGAATACATTTAAATGATTCAATATTTTTAGTTCCTGAACATAATTTTTAAAAATGCTTTATTTAGCAATAGATGATTCAGCTAATGAAAGTAAAGGGGGGGGTAAGTGGATGAGTGAACTGTAACTGCGGGCGTCAGTCCTGAGAGACAGGCAGTCAGAGTAGCAGCACTGCCTCTCCAGTGCCGTCATAGTGTCACACAGCATGGAAACCAGCCCTTCAGCCCATCTAGCCCATGACATCAATGTTGCCCCAACGCTACTCGAGTCCCACCTTCTCCATGTAAACCTCTCCTATCCATGTACATAGAAACATAGAAAATATGTGCAGGAGTAGGCCATTCGGCCCTTCGAGCCTGCACCGCCATTCAATATAATCATGGCTGATCATCCAACTCAGTATCCCATCCCTGCCTTCTCTCCATACCCCCTGATCCCTTTAGCCACAAGGGCCACATCTAACTCCCTCTTAAATATAGCCAATGAACTGGCCTCAACTACCTTCTGTGGCAGAGAATTCCACAGATTCACCACTCTCTGTGTAAAAAATGATTTTCTCATCTCGGTCCTACAAGACTTCCCTCTTAATCTTAAACTGTGATTCCTTGTTCTGGACTTCCCCAACATCGGGAACAATCTTCCTGCATCTAGCCTGTCCAACCCCTTAAGAATTTTGTAAGTTTCTATAAAATCCCCCCTCAATCTTCTAAATTCTAGCGAGTACAAGCCGAGTCTATCCAGTCTTTCTTCATATGAAAGTCCTGACATCCCAGTAATCAGTCTGGTGAACCTTCTCTGTACTCCCTCTATGGCAAGAATGTCTTTCCTCAGATTAGGAGACCAAAACTGTACGCAATACTCCAGGTGTGGTCTCACCAAGAGTGTAGTGTCCAAATGTCTTTTAAATGTTGTTATAATACCTGTCCCAAGCACCTCCTACGGTAGCACTTACTCATTTATGTTATTGGCTGTTGTAAATTGTCGCTAGTGTGTAGGATAGTGCTGGTGTATGGTGTTGTCGCTGGTCGGTGCGGACTCGGTGGGCCAAAGGGCCTGTTTCCACGCTGCATCTCTAAAGTTTAAAGAGTGGAAACGTATCTCATAGACCTCCCGATGAAGACAGGAGCAGAACTTGTCAAAGTCTGGAATAAAACACAAAGTGCTGGAGTAACTCAGCGGGTCAGGCAGCATCTGTGGAGAACATGGATAGGTGACGTTTCACAGAGTGCTGGAGTAACTCAGCGGGTGCAGCAGCATCTATGGAGCTAAGGAAATAGGCAACGTTTTGGGCTGAAACCCGTAAGGGTTTCGGCCCGAAACGTTGCCTATTTCCAGAAGGATTTCGGCCCGAAACGTTGCCTATTTCCTTACCTCCATAGATGCTGCTGCAACATAACTCAGCGGGCCAGGCAGCATCTGTGGAGAACATGGATAGGTGACGTTTCACAGAGTGCTGGAGTAACTCAGCGGGTCAGGCAGCATCTGTGGAGAACATGGATAGGTAACGTTTCACAGAGTGCTGGAGTAACTCAGCGGGTCAGGCAGCATCTGTGGAGAACATGGATAGGTGAACATGGATGAGGAAACACTTTTTCTCACAGAGAGAGTTGTGAGTCTGTGGAATTCTCTGCCTCAAAGGGCGGTGGAGGCTGGTTCTCTGGATGCTTTCAAGAGAGATATGGGCCTGTCCCACTTAGGCGTCTTTTTAGGCGCGTGCAGGAGACTCTGCGTTCGCCACATGTTCGCCACATGTTCTCTGGTGAGTCTCCTTCATGGCCGTGAGGAGTTCCCACATTCTGCGAACTAGTCGCGGCCTCACATGCTGAAAAATAGTAAGATTAAACGAGAACTTACCAGTTTGAAGTTTGATCTGTATTTTATGAGGAGTTACGATGAGGGATTACGTGAAGAACCCGCTCAGTGCGCAGGCGCGGCATACTTCCAAGCAGCGGTGTGGAATCACAGATATTCACAGTTATTTGAAGTAAACATAGTAAAGATAAGGAGACATCAATTTATTAGTTTGATCCATATAATGAGGGTGGGAGCGGAGGGCACGTAATCCCTCATCGTAACTCCTCATAAAATACAGATCAAACTTCAAACTGGTAAGTTCTCGTTTAATCTTACTATTTTACTTCGGAGTCACGTGAGTGACTACGTGAAGATTTCAAAGCTCTGTGATTTCAAACCGTGTAACAGTTTCATTTCACTCACTGCCGAAGTTCTTGAGGGAGGAAGTGTTATCGTAATCAACCAATGAGTCTATTTGTAGAAAAAAACAATGGTATTTTTTAAACAATAACAACAAAGAATTAAATTGCTCCCCTGGGCTTAAATTAAATATTTGCAGTTCGTAAATCTTTACTGCAAATAAACCAGGTTTTGCCAACGGCTTATTATAAAATTTCTGAACGGTCTTTTCCCCCCCCCCACCATCCTGCTGTAGCCAGGATGTGGTCTATAGGCATGTCCATTCTTTAGCCGTCGACATGGATGCTGCCCTGGTGGAATAAAATTTGTACATGTTAGTGTTTATCCCAGCAGTTTCTAGCACCTGCTTGAGCCATCTCGCAATGGTTTGGCTCGTCACCCGACCATAAGGTTTTTGTGACTGACCCACAAGGCTTTTCATCTCCCTCGAATATTTTGGTTGTGTCTATGTAGGATAGTAGGTGGGTCATGGCACATAACCGTGGTTCTGGTGGGTAAGCCACGACTGGATTAGGTGTTCCTGGACTGCTCTGTTTGATCAGTCGCTGGATAACGACAGATCTGGTCTGGAGCTGTGATCATGTTGTCCAGTCGCAATAGGTGTAGTGACTGGACCCTTTGAGCGGATACAAGTGCCTTCAACATGAGCGTCTTTAGTGTAGCTTGCTCGAGGCCGAGGGATCTGGCTGGTGGCCATTCCCTGAGATATGTCAGGACCACACTGATATCCCAAATATGGGTATACCTGGGCTTAGGGCTTGATATTGTAAATGCCCTTCATCAGTTTTACCACCAGTGGATGGGATCCCATCGCCTGTTGTCCTGGCGCTGGTTTGAGATAAGCAGAAAGAGCACTCTGCGCTGTGTTGATGGCACTGTAGCTGATCCCTACGTCATGGTGTAGATAGGCCAGGAACTCCAGTATGTTGGTGGCTGTGGCTGTTGCGTATGTTGTCCCTGTTTCCTGGCAGTACTTCTCCCTTTTTTGATGCTGGTTAAGTACTGCCTCTTGGTGGATGTTCGAAGGGATGCCGACATGGTGGTGATGGTTTGTTTGGACAATCCCAGTTCCAGGTAAGGTCTGTTCAAACTTGCAACCCAGGCGTTTAATTTTCTCATGGCATGGGTGTTTAGCTTACCTGGTAGGTAAGTAGCTGATAGCCAAATATGTCTTTCGACACACCATTGCCAAATCATGTTGACCAATTTGTCGCATGATAATGATTTTATGCCACCCATATGGTTAATATAAGCCATCACCGTAGTATTTATCAATTTGTAACCGAACATGCAAGTGCTGCATATTAGATACATATGCTTTTAAACCATAAAAGGCGCCCAACATCTCTAGATAGTTAATGCCCAGTGTAAGTAGTAATGATGACTCTAGGTTAGTCCATCTACCACCTGTGCTGGATATGGAGTTAGTCGCTCCCCAGCCTTGAGCACTGGCATCTGTTTGAATAACTAAAGTAGGGTTAGTGATAAAGATAGGGCTGAAACTATGCCAAACGTTTTCTGCCCACCACTGTAGCTCTGATATTGCTTCAGTGGGTAATTTCATGACACGATCATAGTGACTGTATGTCGTTTTATTGCCTGTACCTTTGCTCTCTGTAAATTTTTGATAGTGCAAAGGTCCGAATTGTGTAGCCGGAAATGCTGCTATCATTTCCCCAATTACTCTTGCTACTTGTCGAATAGTTGGTCGCTCGTTGACCATTAAATTGTTGCATGATTGTGCTAATTCAACCATTTTTGCCTTTGGCAAGGTAACAGTCATATGGACTGAGTTAATTGTGAAGCCCAGGTAGTCCATGATAGTGGATGGCTTCAACTTAGATTTATCTGGATGTAGGACGAACCCCAGAGTTTCGAGGAGCTGTTTTGTAGCTGATACCGCTGCCACAGCCAATTCCATCGTTTTCCCTACTATCAGAATATCATCCAGATATGCCATGACAATATGTTTTTGTTTTCTTAGTATTGCCATGGCTGGGTTCAATATTTTGGTGAATAATCTTGGGGCTGAAGTTAGCCCATAGGGCAATGCTTTGTACCATCCAGATAAATTTTAGGTATCTGCGATGATCCTTGTATATGGGTACTAGATAGTAAGCATCTTTAAGATCAATGCTTGCCATGAAGTGTCCTTTGGAATTCAGTTGTTTGGCAGTAACAAATGTCTCCATTTTGAAATGTATATACTTAACAAATTTGTTTAGTGATGTTAAGTCAAGGATGATGCGACAGCCACCATCTTTTTTGGTTTTAGTGAATATATTCGATACAAATTCCAAAGGTTCATGTTTGGTCTTTTCGATGACCCCCTTTGTGATAAGTCTCACCAGTTCAGCTTATCCCTCACGTTTCTCTTTGACGGAGGGAGAAATACCCTTGGGGCCAATGTTGAACTGGCGGCGTTTTTTCTGACATGAATTGTATTTTATATCCACTAATGCTGTTGAGTATATACTTGTCACTCGTGACCATACCCCATGCTTCTTTAAACAAGTGTAATCTCCCCCCTGTTAATAAAGCACCCTTATTCTCTATATGCTGGTAGGAACCAGACCCACCTACCTCCATGGTTATTGGCGATTCTGTTTCTTCATTTTCCTGAAGGTTCTGTTCTGACGTGCTGGTGATGTTGGGGGGAGGTGCATTTTCCAGAGGGTCCGCTGCGGGCCCTGATCTAAAAAAGATCTTTGGGGATAATGTGCGGACCCCAAGCGTTCACCAGTCCCATATTGCGGACGTCGACTGGTGGATGCCGTGGGGTGCTGCCGCTTGGGTATCGGAGGTCTTGGTTTGCTCGTCCCGGGGCTTGCCCTCATTAGGCCGACGGTTTTTGATGCTTCCTCCATCTCCTTCAGTTTTTTATTGAGATCTTTCCCAAATAGCAGCGCATCCGTCTCCGCAGCTGGGGCTTTACACAAGCCAGCAAATTTGGGATTGAGGGCAGGTCTTATGTTTCCCTCCGGAGATTGTTGATCTCAAATTGTGTGGTACACATTAATGCCAGCACATCCTGCTGGCAGGTATCCATCTCCGTGGTCTCCACGGAACGAGCAAAGGCTGTGATGGCCGACGTCAGGAGCCTTAGGATCCGCTGTAGCTTGAGTTCTTGGGTCTGGATGTGTGACCCCACATGCCCCCAGATTTGGCTGTTGACACTTTTTACTTTGAGGGCCTCACAGTTTTCTGGTGCTGTGTGTTGTTTCAGCACCTCAGCGAGCACCTTTTCCAGTAATGGTTTATTGGATAGATGGTTGATGCTGGCCGCCATTCTTGGTTCCAGCGGTGCTCCATCCCGTGAGGTTGCTACAAAGCGGTCCACCACACCCAACCGCTCTTCCTGTTCCTGCACCCCTGGCATACTCCCGAATTCGTCCGCCTGCCCCTGTTCCAGACCAGCCCAGCCCTGGTCACCAATGCTAGCCTCCAGTAATGAGGGAGCAGAGGGCAGTGCATGAAACACTGTGGAGGGGGTGCCTGACCTCCCTCCGCGAGAGCGCTCTTTCTGTGCATCTCGCTGGAGCTGCTCCAATAGCAGTTGGATGCAGCTCAGGCGGCTGTCTCTCCTCCATTTAGGTGGAGACATGTCCCCATCCGACGAATCGGACGCCACCGGCCGGATGCCTGTTCGGATGGCTAGACATCCAGCCCGCAGTTCAGGCACTAGCGGGACTGGGCTCGGCGCGGTGATGGGGATAGCGGAGCGCCCGGTAATTGTTCCTACCGCCTCCTTCCAGAGCTTTTGTGCCTTGTAGAAGCGAGAGCGCCCCTCAAGCAGCGCGTCTCGCAGGCACCTGCTCCGAGAGCCGCTCCAGCGGCTCAGGCGACTCTCTCTCCCCTCGTGCGGGTGGAGAGACGTCCCGTCCGAAATCGGGAACACCTGCCGGATGCCTCTTCGGGTGGCTATGCATCCAGCCCGCTGCTCAGGTACTAGCGGGCTGGGCTCGGCACGGTGTCGGGGAATAGCGGAACACCGGGTAAACGCTCCTACCGCCTGTTGCTGCCCCCCTCCCCGACGGAAAACGTTCCTCTTCGAACGGGGGACAGTTTTGTTCCAGAGCCTTTTTCTCTGCCTGTAAAACACAAGCAGAAAAAAGGCTCCCCTGTAAAAGAAACCCGACCTCAGGGTACTCACCTGACGGTTCGTTTCATTCTGTAGCGGGAGCGCCTAATTCCCGCTGCTGCCGCTGTTGCACTGCTGGCGTAATGCCGCGCCTGCGCACTGAGCGGGTTCTTCACGTAGTCACTCATGTGACTCCGAAGTAAAATTATCTGCGACCAAAAATTCATCACCATGGGGATAATGGATAATCCTGTAGTAGTAGGCGCAGTTGTAGTGGGGTTGCCATGTAGTTATAGGTAGTCGAGGTAGTCGTAGGTAGTTTTAGTTAATCGCCTTTGCTGACTGGTCATTTTCAATGGCTCATTGGGGGAAAAAAACGTAAGCAGGAATTTTCAGAACCAAGTAACCGACCGGTAATGTTAAATGTCCGCCGAACTTCACAGCTGTGTATCTCTGGCTTATTAAATGTTGTCTGGCTTCTCAAAAGTGTCTCCACTCCTTCTTCCCCCCCTTCTCCCCCCTGCTCCCCCTTCTCCCCCTCTTTTAAAGGACTTACTGTACACTGTGCTAGCCATCTTAATTACAGCGCCAACCTTCCTGTTCATCGTGGTGTGTCTTTGTATCACCTTGGCTTTGCACCGTGTGAATTTCAGACAGTGATCCCCCGCTTGCCCTGGCCCCCACCTTCGCGATGTGTGTGTGTGTGTTCCACTCTGATAGTCGCCGTTCCAGTTCCCGGTTTATCAAGCCGCTGGCAGTCTGCTGAAAAATCGCCTAATTGGGACAGGCATATTAGACAGCGCTCTTAAAGATCGCGGAGTCAAGGGATATGGGGAGAAGGGAATGATTGGGGATGATCAGCCATGATCACATTGACTGGCGGTGCTGGCTCGAAGGGCCGAATGGCCTACTCCTGCACCTTTTGTCTATCGTCCATTGATTGTATTCATGTATATTATCTGATCTTATTAGATCAAAGGCATTCAGTGTGCCTCGGTGCATGTGACAATAATACTGACAACTAACAGGTGTAGAACCATTACATCTCCACACTCAACACCAGCTCTGTGGCAAGTAGTGGATCCTGTCAATTGCACCATTTGGGGAATCCCTTAAAAAACCTCCAGGCCATTGTAAAGGGAATGAAGACATGATCCCAGGAATGAGTGGGTTAACATATGATGAGCGTTTGACGGCACTGGGCCTGTACTTGCTGGAGTTTAGAAGAATGAGGGGGGACCTCATTGAAAATTACCAAAGTGAAAGGCTTGGATAGAGTGGATGTGGAGAGGATGTTCCCAATAGTGGGAGAGTCTAGGACCAGAGATAGGGAAAGATATAAAGGAATTTCTTTAGCCAGAGGGTGGTGAATCTGTGGAATTCATTGCCACAGACGGCTGTGGAGGCCAAGTCAGTGGATATTTAGGCGGAAATTGACAGATTCTTGATTAGTACGGGTCAGGGGTTACGGGGAGAAGGCAGGACAATGGGGTTAGGAGGGAAAGATTGATCAGACATGATTGAATGGCGGAGTAGACTTGATGGGCCGAATGGCCTAATTCTGCTCCCAGAACTTATGAAATAAAGCACTAAGATGTCAGCCTTGCTTCTGACCTGTGTGGCACCGACTTTGTGGATTAAGAAATTAACTATATAATCTAAGATGCGTAGAGAGGTCATATTGTCCAGCTCGCGTTTAATATTAAAATGTCCGTGTATAAAACGGCTATCCCTCCGTGACCCCTTCACTTACTATAAATACCACCTTTGTTTTGTATTGAAATCACTTCAGATCCCGTGGTGATGTCAGCTGGCAGTGACAAGGCATTTATTTCACTTCAACAACTCTAGTTTCTGTGAGTGATCACAGTAATAGGATCCTTTCACTAAACATTATTCAATATTAGAAGCACTCGACTTTACAACTGTGGTCGCCCAGAAACTGCCTTTGGTTGCACTTTCGACTTTGTTTTTGTACTATGGCAGCCTATTTTTGCCGTTATTGATTGGTTTAGTTTAGAGATACCACGCCAATCAGGCCCTTCGGCCCAGCGAGTCCGTGCCGGCCAGCGACCATCCCGTACACTACCTGGGACCTTGTAGCCATGACTGAAACCTGGTTAAGGGAGGGGCAGACTTGGCAGCTCAATGTTCTGGGGTACAGGAGACAGGGGTGAGGAAAAAAGGAGGGGAAGTTGCATTGTTGGTTAAGGAGGATGTCACGGCTGTGTTCAGAGGTAACATTACAGACGGATCTTCTAGTGAGGCTATATGGGTGGAGCTGAGGAACAAGAAAGGGATGATCACCTTGTTGGGGGTGTACTACAGACCACCAAATAGTCAACGGGAATTAGAAGAACAAATGTGCCGGGAGATTGCAGACAGCTGCAGGTCAAATAAGGTTGTTGTAGTTGGGGATTTCAACTTTCCCAATGTAGACTGGGGAAATCATAGCGTGAATAATAATAATAATACATTTTATTTATGGGCGCCTTTCAAGACTCTCAAGGACACCTTACAAAATTTAGTAAACAGAATACAAAACATGTAAGCGGAATGAAACAAAACAAAAAAAAAAATAACGACAAAAATAAATGAATAAATAAAAAATAGTAAAGACATCAACAATACACAATTCAAAGACACAATTCAAAGAGAGAGCAGCGGCAGCTAATCGCGCCAGAGTTCACTCTCCCTTCCGGCAGCCATCTTGGAAACAGAACAATAAGGATCTTTAACATAGAAACATCCCCCCACCATGGTTCCCATTATGAGGGAAGGCACAATGTCCAGTCCCCATCCCATGTCTACCCATAGTCGGGCCCATTGAGGCCTCCACAGTTGCCTTTACGGGGCCCGATGTTCCAGGCCGTTCTCGCCGGGTGATGTTGCTCTGGCGTCGGGAGAATCCTCTCATCAGCTTGGGAACCCTGGAACGGCCGCTTCCTTACTGGAGTCCGCGGCTTCCGAAGCCGACAAGGCCGCGACGGTTGGAGCTCCACCACTGGCGATCTCATTGAGAGATCCCAGGCTCCCGATGTTAAAGACAGCGCCGCCGCCCGCAGCTGCCCGCTCCGCAGACCCGCAGCTCCGCGATGTTTTTATCGGCGGTCTTCAGCTCACCGGAGTTCCAGCGCGGCGACCCAGGCAAGGCATCGCCCGCTCCGCTCCGCGATAGCGCTCCAGCGCTGTGCCGCCGCCGAAGCCGAGGTGCTGGGCGGTCCCCTCGGGAAACGCCGCTCCAGGCCTGCTGGTAGGCCGCGAGGACGGGTCGACGGTGCAGCCCGGAGAAAAGCTGCCTCTCCGACCAGGTCGGGACCCTGAAAAGTAGTTTCCCCCTCCCCCCCCCCCCCCCCCCCACCCCCCATCCACATAAAAAGACTAGAACTCCAAAAACAAAACACTAAAACTCACTAAAAATTAAAGAAAAGAGTGAAAAAGATGGACAGCTGCTAGCTAGCAGCCGTGCCCCAAGATGGCGCCCCCCTCGTGAAGGGTTTAGAAAGGGCGTAATTCCTCAAGTGTTCTGGAGAGTTTTCTTAAACAGTATGTGGAGGCCCCCACACATGAGAGGGCAACAGTGGATCTAGTACAGGTATTGGGAAATTGGGAAGGGCAAGTTAATGAAGTGTGTGTGGAGGAGCCTTTTGGGTCCAGTGACCACAGTTCGATTAGGTTTAAGATCGGGATGGAGATGGTCCACGTGTTAAAATGCTCAACTGTGTTAAGGCCATCTTTGAGGGTTCCGGAAGTGGCGGTGCTGTTAACAGCTGCGGCTCGCCTGCAGTCCGTCTGTCTTTACTTTTTTCTGTTGTTTCTTTTGTCTTGTTTTGGTTAAGTTTTAGTTTGTTAGGTTGTGTTAGAGGGGGGGTGAAACATGTTCTCTGTCTCTTCCTTCGGGGGAATGCGACTTTTTCATGTCGTATCCCCCTTCTCTGCCTCCGTCTGCGCTGAGGCCTAATGGCGGAGCTGGCGGCCTCCAGCCTGCGACCGACCCCGAGGCTCCGGAGGTAGAGCCAGCCAGGACTTGCCAACGGGAGGCTGGCCGTCTTCGGGGCTAAGGCAGTGGTGGCCCGACTTGCTGGTGCGGCGTTCTGGCTTTCGGCAGCGGCCTGGAGCTGATGCAGCGGGGCTCGGAGCTGAGACTGCGGGACCCGGAGCTGGGGCAGCGGCCTGGAGCGGAGACTGCGGGACCCGGAGCTGATGCAGCGGGGCTCAGAGCTGAGACTGCGGGACCCGGAGCTGATGCTGTGGTGGGCCGTCTCGGAGCGGAGACGGCGTTCCGGCTTTCGGCGGCGGCGACATCACCACGGAGGTCCGCTGGACTGGAGAGCGGCATCTCCGGCCTGGATCGATCGCCTCAGCGCAGAGGGAGAACAAGGAGGGAAGAGATGGAGACTAAGACTTTGCCTCCATCACAGTGAGGATGTGCTTGGTGAACTCACTGTGGTGGATGTTTAATTTGTGTTTATTGTATGTTTTGTTTTTATTGGTTCTGTGTATGACTGCAGGCAACATAATTTCGTTCAGACCGAAAGGTCTGAATGACAATAAAGGATCTATCTATCTATCTATCTATGAGAGAAGGTCTCGCTCAAGTTGACTGGAGCAGGGGAAAGGAACATCAGCCAAGTGGGATGTTTTTAAAAGTATACTGACGAAATCTCAGGATATGTATGTCCCCGTTAGAGTGAAGGGCCAAGAAGGCAAACGCAAGGAAGCTTGGCTGATGAGGAATATAGAGGCATTGGTCAAACACAAGAAGGATGCATGGGAAAAGGTATAGGCAGCTGGGATCAAGTGCATTCCTGGAGGAGTTTCGGGAACTAAGGAGTAGACTAAAAAGTAGATCAGATGGACAGAAAGGGGTCAGGAGATCTCTCTGGCGGGTAGCATTGACAATCCTAAAAGATTTTATAAATACATTAGGGGGGAAAGGGTAATTAGAGAGAGAGTGGGACCTCTCAGGTATCAAAGCGGTCACCTGTGTGAGGAGCCACAGGAGATGGGCAAGGTCCTCAATGAGTATTTCTGCTCTGTATTTACCAAGGAGAAAGACAATAGGACCGAGGAACATGGAGTAGTCACTGGAAGTGTCTTGAGAGCGGTCAGGGTTACTGTCGGAGAAGTACTGAAGGTACTATCATGTTTGAAGGTAAACAAATCTCCAGGGCCTGATCAGATATATCCGAGGACATTGCAGGAAACTAGAGATGAAATTGTGGGAGCCCTGGTTGACATTTACGAGTCATCTTTAAATACAGGAGAGGTGCTGGAAGACTGGAGGGTGGCAAATGTTGTGCCTCTTTTCAACAAGGACTGCAGGGAAAATGCTGGGAACTATAGGCCGGTGAGGTTAACATCTGTAGTTGGAAAGTTACTGGAGAGAATTCTGAGGGATAGGATATACAGGCATTTGGATGGGCAAGGGCTGATTAGGGATATTCAGCATGGTTTTGTACGTGGGAGGTCGTGTCTCACAAATCTGATTGAGTTTTTTGAAGACGTGACCAAAAAGGTTGATGAGGGCAGAGCTGTAGATGTTGTGTACATGGACTTCAGTAAGGCATTCGACAAGGTTCCACATGGTAGGCTGCTCTGGAAGGTTAGATCGCATGGGATCCAAGGAGAGATAGCTGAATGGATAGCAAATTGGCTCCATGGAAGGAAGCAGAGGGTGATGAGGGAAGGTTGCTTCTCAGACTGGAGGCCTGTGACTAGTGGTGTGCCTCAGGGTTCAGTGCTGGGCCCGTTACTGTTTGTCATCTACATCAATGATTTGAATGAGAACATACAGGGCAAGATTAGCAAGTTTGCTGATGATACAAAAGTGAGTGGTTTTGCTGATAGTGAAGATGGTTGTGAACGATTGCAGCAGGATCTGGATCGATTGGTCAGGTGGGCGGAGGAATGGTTGATGGAATTTAATACAGAGAAGTGTGAGGTGTTGCATTTTGGGATGTCGAACAAGGGCAGGACCTACACAGTGAATGGTAGGCCTCTGGGTAGTGTTGTAGAGCAGAGGGATCTAGGAGTACAGGTGCATGGTTCCTTGAAGGTCGAGTCGCAGGTAGATAAGGTGGTCAAAAAGGCTTTTGGCACATTGGCCTTCATCAATCAGAGTATTGAGTATAGAAGTTGGGGGGTCATGTTGCAGTTGTATAAGACGTTGGTGAGACTGCATTTAGAGTATTGTGTTCAGTTCTGGGCACCATGTTATAGGAAAGATGTTGTCAAGCTGGAAAGAGTGCAGAGAAGATTTACGAGGATGTTGCCAGGACTAGAGGGTGTGAACTATAGGGAGAGGTTGAGTAGGCTGGGTCTCCATTCCATGGAGCGCAGGATGATGAGGGGAGATCTTATTGAGGTGTACAAAACCATGAGAGGAATAGATTGGGTAGATGCACAGAGTCTCTTGCCCAGAGTAGATGAATCGAGGACCAGAGGACATAGGTTTAAGGTGAAGGGCAAAAGATTTAATAGGAATCCGAGGGGTAACTTTTTCACACAAAGGATGGTGGGTGTATGGAACGAGCTGCCGGAGGAGGTAGTTGAGGCTGGGACTATCCCAACGTTTAAGAAACGGTCTGACAGGTACATGGATAGGACAGGTTTGGAGGGATATGGACCAAACGCAGGCAGGTGGGACTAGTGTAGCTGGGACATGTTGGGCAGTGTGGGCAAGTTGGGCTGAAGGGCCTGTTTCCACACTGTATCACTCTATGACTCTATCCTACACATTAGGGACAAATTTTACTGGTCAATTAACCTACAAACCTTTACGTCTTTGACATGGGAGGAAACCAGAACACCTGGAGAAAACCGCCGCGGTCCCAGGGAGAACGTAGAAACTCCGTACAGACAGCACCCGTAGTCAGGATTGATGTCGGGTCTCTGACGTTGTATGACATCAACTCTACCGCTGCGCCTCCGTGCTGCAGAATATTATATATTTATTTATGTAGTAATACGTTTTTTACACAGAGGGTGGTGGGTGCCTGGAACACGCTGCCAGGGGTGGTGGTCGAGGCAGAAATGATTGTGGTGTTTAAGAGGCTTTTGGATCGGCACATGGATATGCAGGGAATGGAGGGATACTGATCACGTGCAGGAGTTGGTCTTGGCATTTGGTTCAGCACAGACATTGTGGGCCGAAGGGCCAGTTCCTGTACTGCACTGTTCTATAGTGAAAGATGTGGGAATAAAGAACTGCAGGTGCTAGTTGACCAAAAATGACACAAAGTGCTGGAGTAACTCAGCGGGTCAGGCAGCATCTGTGGAGAACATGGATAGGTGACGTTTCACAGAGTGCTGGAGTAACTCAGCGGGTCAGGCAGCATCTGTGGAGAACATGGATAGGTGACGTTTCACAGAGTGCTGGAGTAACTCAGCGGGTCAGGCAGCATCTGTGGAGAACATGGATAGGTGACGTTTCACAGAGTGCTGGAGTAACTCAGCGGGTCAGGCAGCATCTGTGGAGAACATGGATAGGTGACGTTTCACAGAGTGCTGGAGTAACTCAGCGGGTCAGGCAGCATCCTTGTACATCAGTCTATGAAAGTAATCATTCAGGTACAGCAGGCAGTGAAGAAAGTGAATGGCATGTTGGCCTTTATAACAAGAGGAATTGAATATAGGAGCAAAGAGGTCCTTCTGCAGTTGTACAGGGCCCTAGTGAGACCACACCTGGAGTATTGTGTGCAATTTTGGTCCCCTAATTTGAGGAAGGACATTCTTGTTATTGAGGGAGTGCAGCGTAGGTTTACAAGGTTAATTCCCGGGATGGCGGGACTGTCATATGCTGAGAGAATGGAGCAGCTGGGTTTGTACACTCTGGAGTTTAGAAGGATGAGAGGCTATCTCATTGAAACATATAAGATTGTTAAGGGCTTGGACACGCTAGAGGCAGGAAACATGTTCCCGATGTTGAGGGAGTCCAGAACCAGGGGCCACAGTTTAAGAATAAGGAGTAAACCATTTAGAATGGAGACGAGGAAACACTTTTTCTCACAGAGAGTGGTGAGTCTGTGGAATTCTCTGCCTCAGAGGGCGGTCGAGGCAGGTTCAAGAGAGAGCTAGATAGGGCTCTTAAAAATAGCAGAGTCAGGGGATATGGGGAGAAGGCAGGAACGGGGTACTGATTGTGGATGATCAGCCATGATCACATTGAATGGCGGTGCTGGCTCGAAGGGCCGAATGGCCTACTCTTGCACCTATTGTCTATTGTCTATTGTCATCTGTGGAGAACATGGATAGGTGACGTTTCACAGAGTGCTGGAGTAACTCAACGGGTCAGGCAGCATCTGTGGAGAACATGGATAGGTGACGTTTCACAGAGTGCTGGAGTAACTCAGCGGGTCAGGCAGCATCTGTGGAGAACATGGATAGGTGACGTTTCACAGAGTGCTGGAGTAACTCAGCGGGTCGGTGACTCTAACCTGTGGAACCATGGTGCAGTGAAGGAACAGAGCAGAATGGAACTGCCAGCCCACTGCTGATCTTCACAATACAACGAGCTGCTGTGCTGGCTCAGTGTGTGGTCCATACGCATCTGCCATTTGCTAAACAACCTGCTTCACTAATTGGCAGTAATAGTGGAGGAAGCCTTCCTGTGTCCACTCCATAAAACAGCAGGTATTGAACGGGAGATGGAACTGCTGGTATTTAGTCAGTACACAAGGTTCAGCAGCTTGAAAGAACGCACCACCACTCAGGAGCAGATTCTATCCACTCTCTGTAAAATACGTGCCCCACACATCCCCTCTCACCTTACATAGAAACATAGAAACATAGAAACATAGAAAATAGGTGCAGGAGGAGGCCATTCGGCCCTTCGAGCCAGCACCGCCATTCAATATGATCATGGCTGATCATCCCCTATCAATAACCCGTGCCTGCCTTCTCCCCATATCCCTTGACTCCACTAGCCCCTAGAGCTCTATCTAACTCTCTCTTAAATCCATCCAGTGACTTGGCCTCCACTGCCCTCTGTGGCAGGGAATTCCACAAAAAAACATTTTTTCTCACCTCGGTCTTAAATGGCCTCCCCTTTATTCCAAGACTGTGGCCCCTGGTTCGGGATTCGCCCAACATTGGGAACATTTTTCCAGCATCTAGCTGGTCCAGTCCTTTTATAATTGTATATGTTTCTATAAGAACCCCCTCATCCTTCTAAACTCCAGTGAATACAAGCCTAGTCTTTTCAATATTTCCTCATATGACAGTGCCGCCATCCCAGGGATCAATCTCGTGAACCTTAAGCCTATGCCCTCTGGTATTGGACGTTTCCATCCTGGGAAAAAGGTCCTGGCTGTCTACCCTATCTATGTTTACTTCTATCAGGTCTTCCCCACACTGAGAAAATCATCCAAATCTGCCCACCCTCTCCCTGGCGCTGAAGCCATCTAATTCAGGCATCATTGTGGTAAACCTCCTCTGCACCCTCTCCAAAGCCCCCACATGCTTCCTGTGATGGGGTGACCAGAACTGCACGCAATGCCCCAAATGTGGCCTGACCAAGGTCCGACAGCAACCCTGAAACGTAACTATCTTGGTTTTGTTTCGCTCCAAACTGTGCGAATTGCTGGAGACCGGGAACGGCCATAGGATGCTGATTATCTTGTAATCTCTTTACATAACGTACCCGCCTCAGATGCCAAGCGACTGTAAGTCTTGTGAACAAAGTGGAGGTTGTTGACAGCGCTGCATTTGAAGCTTTCTCATGACGTTGGTGGGGGTGAGGAGAGTGCGGAACGAATCAACACTCATTCCCAGCCCCTGCAAATCATGCGTCAGCGTTAAACCCGCACCGTCATGTACCAGTTTGTAGATGACACAAAGCTGGGTGGCAGTGTGAGCTGCGAGTAGGATGCAATGAGGCTCTAGGGTGACTTGGATAGGCTGGGTGAGTGGGCAGATGCATGGCAGATGCAGTATAATGTGGATAAATATGAGGTTATCCACTTTGGTGGCAAGAACAGGGAGGCAGATTATTATCTGAATGGTGTCATGTTAGGAAAAGGGGAGGTGCAACGAGACCTGGGTGTCATGGTACACCAGTCACTGAAAGTAAGCATGCAGGTGCAGAGGGCAGTGAAGAAAGCAAATGGCATGTTGGCCTTCATAGCGAGAGGACTTGAGTATAAAAGCAAGCAGGCCCTATTGCAGTTGTACAGGGCCCTGGTGAGACAGCACCTGGAGTATTGTGTGCAGTTTTGGTCCCCTAATTTGAGGAAGGACATTCTTGCTATTGAGGGAGTGCAGCGTAGGTTCATGAGATTGATCCCCGGGATGGCGGGACTGACATATGATGAAGGAATGGATTCACTAGAAATTAGTATGAGGGGGGATCTTATAGAAACATAAAATTCTTACCGAGATACAGTGAAAAGCTTTTGCTGTATGCTCACCAGTCAGCGGGAAGACAATCCATGGTTACTCAATACTTGAGCATTCTCAATACTTCTTTCTTGTGTTTCATGTAGCAATATTCTAAAACCATTGAAAGAATCTACTTCCTGTGAAAGAATCTACTTCCTGTGGCAGGATGATATTTGTTGTGGTAATGAAGGCCATATCTGCCTCTGCTCAGTAATCTCGATGATGCCTCTTGCAGCACAGCCACTTACCCAGAGAACTTTATTACACGTGACGGAATTAGAAACATAGACAATAGGTGCAGGAGGAGGCCATTCGGCCCTTCGAGCCAGCACCACCATTCATTGTGATCATGGCTGATCGTCCCCAATCAGTACCCCGTGCCTGCCTTCTCCCCATATCCATTGACTACACTAGCCCCGAGAGCTCTATCTAACTCTCTCTTAAATCCATCCAGTGATTTGGCCTCCACTGCCCTCTGTGGCAGGGAATTCCACAAATTCACAACTCTCTGCGTGAAAACATTTTTTCTCACCTCAGTCTTAAATGACCTCCCCTTTATTCTAAGAATGTGGCCACTGGTTCTGGACTCGGCCAACATTTGGAACATTTTTCCTGCATCTAGCTTGTCCAGTCCTTTTATCTATCTATATTACTAAAACTCTGATCTTGACCGCTTTTGTCTCGCTGTGCTGCGATTTCCAAGAGAACACCGCCACCTACGGCCGTCATTTTTGGCCACCTCGCTCAGAGCCCCCTCCCCCTTCCGGGACCGGAGGATTTTTCCCATCGATGACAAATCAGAGAGATATTAATAGAAACATAGAAACATAGAAAATAGGAGCAGGAGTAGACCATTCGGCCCTTCGAGCCTGCACCGCCATTCAATATGACCATGGCTGATCATCCAACTCAGTATCCTGTACCTGCCTTCTCTCCATACCCCCTGATCCCTTTAGCCACAAGGGCCACATCTAACTCCCTCTTAAATATAGCCAATGAACTAGCCTCAACTACCTTCTGTGGCAGAGAATTCCAGAGATTCACCACTCTCTGTGTGAAAAATGTTTTCCTCATCTCGGTCCTAAAAGATTTCCCCCTTATCCTTAAACTGTGACCCCTTGTTCTGGACTTCCCCAACATCGGGAACAATCTTCCTGCATCTAGCCTGTCCAACCCCTTAAGAATTTTGTAAGTTTCTATAAGATCCCCCCTCAATCTTCTAAATTCTAGCGAGTACAAACCGAGTCTATCCAGTCTTTCTTCATATGAAAGTCCTGACATCCCAGGAATCAGTCTGGTGAACCTTCTCTGTACTCCCTCTATGGCAAGAATGTCCTTCCTCAGATTAGGAGACCAAAACTGTACGCAATACTCCAGGTGTGGTCTCACCAAGACCATGTACAACTGCAGTAGAACCTCCCTGCTCCTATACTCAAATCCTTTTGCTATGAATGCTAACATACCATTCGCCTTCTTCACTGCCTGCTGCACCTGCATGCCTACTTTTAATGACTGGTGTACCATGACACCCAGGTCTCGTTGCATCTCCCCCTTTCCTAATCGGCCACCATTCAGATAATAGTCTACTTTCCTGTTTTTGCCACCAAAGTGGATAACCTCACATTTATCCACATTATAATGCATCTGCCATGCATTTGCCCACTCACCCAGCCTATCCAAGTCACCTTGCAGCCTCCTAGCATCCTCCTCACAGCTAACACTGCCCCCCAGCTTCGTGTCATCCGCAAATTTGGAGATGTTGCATTCAATTCCCTCGTCCAAATCATTAATATATATCGTAAATAGCTGGGGTCCCAGCACTGAGCCTTGCGGTACCCCACTAGTCACTGCCTGCCATTGTGAAAAGGACCCGTTTACTCCTACTCTTTGCTTCCTGTCTGCCAGCCAGTTCTCTATCCACATCAATACTGAACCCCCAATACCGTGTGCTTTAATTTTGTATACAAATCTCTTATGTGGGACCTTGTCGAAAGCCTTCTGAAAGTCCAGATATAACACATCCACTGGTTCTCCCTTATCCACTCTACTAGTTACATCCTCGAAAAATTCTATAAGATTCGTCAGACATGATTTACCTTTCATAAATCCATGCTGACTTTGTCCAATGATTTCACCACTTTCCAAATGTGCTGCTATCCCATCTTTAATAGCTGATTCTAGCAGTTTCCCCACTACTGACGTTAGACTAACTGGTCTGTAATTCCCCGTTTTCTCTCTCCCTCCCTTTTTAAAAAGTGAGGTTACATTAGCTACCCTCCAATCCTCAGGAACTACTCCAGAATCTAAAGAGTTTTGAAAAATTATCACTAATGCATCCACTATTTCTGGGGCTACTTCCTTAAGTACTCTGGGATGCAGCCTATCTGGCCCTGGGGATTTATCGACCTTTAATCCATTCAATTTACCTAACACCACTTCCCGGCTAACCTGGATTTCACTCAGTTCCTCCATCTCATTTGACCCCCGGTCCCCTGCTATTTCCGGCAGATTATTTATGTCTTCCTTAGTGAAGACAGAACCAAAGTAGTTATTCAATTGGTCTGCCATGTCCTTGTTCCCCATGATCAATTCACCTGTTTCTGACTGCAAGGGACCTACATTTGTTTTAACTAATCTTTTTCTCTTCACATATCTATAAAAGCTTTTGCAGTCAGTTTTTATGTTCCCTGCCAGTTTTCTTTCATAATCTATTTTCCCTTTCCTAATTAAGCCCTTTGTCCTCCTCTGCTGGTCTCTGAATTTCTCCCAGTCCTCTGGTAGGCTGCTTTTTCTGGCTAATTTGTACGCTTCATCTTTTGTTTTGATACTATCCCTGATTTCCTTTGTTATACACGGATGAACTACCTTCCCTGATTTATTTTTTTGCCAAACTGGGATGAACAATTGTTGTAGTTCATCCATGCAGTCTTTAAATGCCTTCCATTGCATATCCACCGTCAACCCTTTAAGAATCAATTGCCAGTCTATCTTGGCCAATTCACGTCTCATACCCTCAAAGTTACCTTTCTTTAAGTTCAGAACCCTTGTTTCTGAATTAACAATGTCACTCTCCATCCTAATGAAGAACTCAACCATATTATGGTCACTCTTGCCCAAGGGGCCACGCACAACAAGACTGCTAACTAACCCTTCCTCATTACTCAATACCCAATCTAGAATAGCCTGCTCTCTCGTTGGTTCCTCTACATGTTGGTTTAGAAATCTATCCCAAGAAATCCTCTTCCTCAGCACCCCTGCCTATTTGATTCACCCAATCTATATGTAGATTGAAGTCACCCATTATAACTGTTTTACCTTTGTGGCACGCATTTCTAATTTCCTGTTTCATGCCATCCCCAACTCCACTACTACTGTTAGGTGGCCTGTACACAACCCCACTAGCGTTTTCTGCCCCTTAGTGTTTCGCAGCTCTACCCATATCGATTCCACATCCTCCAAGCTAATGTCCTTCCTTTCTATTGCGTTAATCTGCTCTCTAACCAGCAACGCTACCCCACCTCCTTTCCCTTTCTGTCTATCCCTCCTGAATATTGAATATCCCTAATGTTTTAAAGAAATTCACCATTCTCTCTGCTGCCCCTGCTGGAGGGAGGGGGAGGGACTATAAAACCAGGAAGTGGTGTGCCTCACAGTCTCTGCAAGATGGATGAAGCCAAAGGGTCACGTCTCCCTGAGCTCAGAATAACACTGAACAAATGTCTACTAAACTGTGAGTCCCCTTAATGTGGTTTGAAAATGAAAATATGGTTTGTTTGAAGTAAAAAGGCACTGCCTGCAAATGGTTGTTTGGGTGCTTTGGCTTGAAGTTAAAAGGCACTACTTACTGCAAATGGTGGCTTGGGTGCTTTGGCTTGAAGTTGAAAGGCACTACATACTGCAAATGGTGGCTTGGCTGCTTTGGCTTGAAGTTGAAAGGCACTACTTGTTGCCAATGGTGGTGTGGGTGCTTTGGCTTGAAGTTAAAAGGCACTACTGCAAATACACTTACTTCCTGTTTGCACATGTATATTGATTTTAGATAAAATGCTACTTTCATTTACGGCTGTGATTTTTGGCCATCCGCTGAGCAGGTGCAGAGAATTCTTCCCATCAATTAAAAATAAAAGTGTTATTAGTGTTTAAAAAATGTTGAGAATCTCTCTCCTGTCAATCACGCCATGAAGGCCACACCTTTTCCGGTGGGAGCGGGAGGGGTTATAAAACCCTGAAGTGTGGGTGTGGCTCAGTCTCTGCATGATGAGGGAGGAAGAGTTCACGACTCTGAGCTGTGAATTAACTGAACACACTGAATGTCTACTGAACTGTGAGTTTGGAGTTTTATGTGGTTTAATGGTGGTTTCATCCTGCATGAAATGGTATGAAACTGCATTTGAATTTGGTGGCCTTGCACCCTGCTTCAAATGGAATGAAACTGCATTTGAATTTGGTGGCCTTGCATCCAGCTTGAAGTGGTGTGAAACTGCACTTGAATTTGGTGGCCTTGCACCCTGTTTGAAGTGGTTGGAAATCGCACTTGAATTCGGTGGCCTTGCACCCTGCTCAAAGTGGTAAGAAACTGCACTTGAATTTTGTGGCCTTGCACCCTGCTTGAAATGGAATTTTAAGGAATAGCCACGAGTCAACTGCCAGCCCACCAGCCGTGAGTGAGCTGCCAGCAGATCAGGCTTGAGGGACTGAGCTGCCACCCCAAGAACCCATACCAGCACTCCAGAAAGCCCCCCCACTGGCCACCAATATTGGAATTGATGGAGAGGTGGAATATTGCGTCGGGGGACCAGCCCTCCCGTGTGAACATGGGACCCAACGGGTCCCACTTAATTTAGTAATTTTATATGTTTCTATAAGTTTCCCCCTCATCCTTCTAAACTCCAGTGAATACAAGCCTAGTCTGTTCAGTCCCGCCATCCCAGGGATCAATCTGGTGAACCTACGCTGCACTGCCTCAATCACAAGGATGTCCTTGATGTCCTGAATTCTTCAGCTTCTAAACACTGCAATGACAAGAGATGGATGTGATTGGACATAACCTTCAAGAATGTACCCTACAGAGATGAATTATCATAGACATTGATTTCCATCTGTAATTTGTTAGAATGCTTGTTTTGGTCTCATTATCTATAACAGCTGCCTGATCAGTCATAATCAGGTTGTGACCTTCCCACTGAAGGATTTGGGAAGTCTCTTGTGACTACCACACTTCTGAAGAGTGCAATCCAGATGATAGTTAATCAAGAAAGAAAATGCACATGCTAAATATTCAAGTGACTTTGGTATAATCTACTGGCAATTCATGAAGCAACTCGTTCTACTTTCATCAGTCGGTTGAGGTTGATGCTTTTTACTCACAGTCATCTGTTGTTAGGAGTTCTTGGCTCTGTTGCACCATCTTCAAGAGTTCACATTTATTCTCTGAATGGTGTCAGGTTGGGAAAAGAGGAAGTACAACAAGACCTGGGGGTCCTTGTACATCAGTCAATGAAAGTAAGCAGGCAGTGAAGAAAGCTAATGGCATGTTGGCCTTCATTGCGACAGGAGTTGAGTACAGGAGCTGCAGTTGTACAGGACCCTGGTGAGACCACACCTGGAGTATTGTGTGCAGTCTAATTTGAGGAAGGACATTCTTGCTATTGAGGGAGTGCAGCGTAGGTTCACGAAGTTAATACCCGGGATGGCGGGACTGTCATATGCTGAGAGAATGGAGCAGCTGGGCTTGTATACACCGGAATTTAGAAGGATGAGAGGGTATCTTATTGAAACATATAAGATTATTAAGGGTTTAGACATGCTAGAGGCAGGAAATATGTTGGGGGAGTCCAGAACCAGGGGCCACAGTTTAAGAATAAGGGGTAGGCCATTTAGAACTGAGATGAGGAAAAACTTTTCACCCAGAGAGTGGTGAATCTGTGGAGAGTGCTGGTGTAACTCAGCGGGTCAGGCAGCATCTGTGGAGCGAAGGAAATAGGTGGCGTTTCATGGATAGGTCTGAAAAAGGGTTTTGACCCGAAACGCCACCTATTTCCTTCGCTCCACAGATGCTGCCTGACCCTCTAAGTTACTCCAGCACACTGTCTCTTTCATTTTAAGTGGCATTGAAATAAGACAAGTAAGTTTGTGTGCGTTGAATGCCGTTCTGTGAAATGTAAGCATGGTGTTAGCTGGATTCAGGGGGGGCGGTGATCTTCCCTGGGACCCCCGATCCATCGCAGTGATTGTCAGTGCCATTCCCTTGTCCATGCATTTCCTTTCATCCTCTAGCTTTGTTGAGACCTGCATGTCATTGCTATGTGGACCTTGTATCAGCAACAATGCTTACATCAGTGTAATCTTTACAAAGAAATAAAATCTTCTGCAATTTGTTCATTTCCACATAGAGTCGTAGAGTCTTACAGCATGGAAACAGGCCCTTAAGCCCAACTTGCCCACACCGGCCAACATGTCCCAGCTACACTAGTCATAGAGTGATACAGTGTGGAAACAGGCCCTTCAGCCCAACTTGCCCACACCGCCCAACATGTCCCAGCTACACTAGTCCCACCTGCCTGCGCTTGGTCCATATCCCTCTAAACTTGTCCTATCCATGTACCTGTCTAACTGTTTTTTAAACGTTGGGATAGTCCCAGCCTCAACTACCTCCTCTGGCAGCTTGTTCCATACACCCACCATCCTTTGTGTGAAATGTCAGTGGGTTGTTTGAATGGTGGGAGTGGGTTTTAAATACCACGATACTGTGTACATCAGGCGTGAGCTTGTGTAGAAGGTCCTTGTCTGAGCTCCAGCTGAACGCTGTGTACATCAGGCGTGAGCTTGTGTAGAAGGAGGCTGGTCCTTGTCTGAGCTCCAGTTGAACGCTGTGTACATCAGGCGTGAGCTTGTGTAGAAGGAGGCTGGTCCTTGTCTGAGCTCCAGTTGAACGCTGTGTACATCAGGCTTGATCTTGTGTAGAAGGAGGCTGGTCCTTGTCTGAGCTCCAGCTGAACGCTGTCAACTCTCCCACCACTGACATGTGCTCCTAAACCACAACTTCTGTCCCCATTGCCGTGGTTACTGTGATGCATGCAGCCGCCCACACAGCCTGTGCCGTGACGCGCAGCATATATTGTGTTGCCTTCAGAGGGGCGTGGGGCATAAATGGAGCTAAATCAGGCCGCCGTTTATATCTGTGAATAATGCCGTTGACTCATGCTGCTTGCACCGTGCCAGCTCCATGCTGTGTCCCTGGGAACTAGGTGGACAATCTACCTTCCCTGCGTCAGTGATGGAGCGATGGAAACTTTATTGTCACGTGTACTTGGCACCAAAGATCGTCTAGCGAGCAAGATAGACCACTCGACGAGAAAGACGTAGTACGGTCATGGGCAGATTCGTGGGTAATTTTCGGCCCCATTTCCATAACCGGCTTCCGTCTCCGCACCAAAGATCCCGTAGAAAAATAAAAGTTATTTGGTAAAAATCTTCTCCTCATTTTCAGAATTTTAATTTATTAACACAAACTGTTCCCCCGCAACGTTGATTACACTGCGGGTCGGGTCGGGTCGGGTCCGGTTACAGAAATGGATGAAAAAAAGGCCCACGTTCCGCTCCGTTGCGTATTACACGTCAGCCCATTGCATTTAGCAGGAGTGGTCTATCTTGCTCCGCTAGAGGATCTTTGCTTTGCACAGTGACATTCTTTGTTTACCCACAGTGCGAGTATGCAATAGTCACCATGTATAGGGCACCGACACAGCTACATGTTTATTCAATATAGTCCCTCTACCTCCCCCCCCCCCCCCCCACACTGGGTCCCTCTACCTGCCCCCTCCACGCTGGGTCCCTCTACCTGTCCCCCCATGCTGGGTCCCCCCATGTTCTCGCCCCCCCCCCCCCTCCCCCATGCCGGGTGCCCCTTGCCAAGTGCAGATGGAGACATCAAGCTGCCGTCAGTAGCAAGGCATAAATACCGTGCATGTCTGCAGCGAATGGTCCCACGGGAAAGGTGGGTGGCAGCGTCACACCAAAGGCAAGGGTATGAATGTTCAAGGTCCAAGCCACTCGGCCCCTCCAGCCTGCCCCGGTATTGGACAAGACCATGCTATCCCGGACTCCTCAGCTCAGCCCCATCCCATCAGCTGCACTAACTCATCATTCCCGTTAGTCCCACCCTGGCCACTCTCTCTTCTCCCCTCTCCCATCGGGCAAAAAATACAGGTGTGAAAATGAACACCTCCAGATTCAGGGACAGTTTCTTCCCAGCTGTTATCAGGCAACTGAACCATCCTACCACAACCAGAGAGCGGTCCTGAACTACTATCTACCTCATTGGTGACCCTCGGACTATCTTTAATCGGACTTTGCTGGCTTGACCTTGCACTAAACGTTATCCCTTTATCCTGTATCTGTACACTGTGGACGGCTCGATTGTAATCATGTATTGTCTTTCCGCTGACTGGTTAGCACGCAACAACAGCTTTTCACTGTATCTCGGTACACGGGACAATAAACTCAAGTCAAACACTCTCGCTCTCTCCCTCTGCACTAAACGCATGAGATGAGTTCCAAAACTCACAACACTCTTGGAAAAATGACATCCCATTCAACATTCAATGGGGGAACGCCAGCTCCCGGTTCCTGATTGTCCCAGAAGAGGAAACATCCTCTCCACATTCACCCCGTCTTGCCCCTCCACATAGAAATGTTTCAGCAATGTCCCCTCTTCCCACTGACTTCCAATGGATACAAAGTAGACAAAAATGCTGGAGAAACTCAGCGGATGAGGCAGCATCTATGGAGCGAAGGAAATAGGTGATGTTTCGGGTCGAGACCTTTCTTCAGACTGATGTGAGGGTGGTGGGGGGGGGGGGGGGAGAAGAAAGGAAGAGGCGGAGACAGTGGGCTGTGGGGGAGCTGGGAAGGGGAGGGGAAGGAGGGAGAAAGCAGGGACTACCTGAAATTGGAGAAGTCAATGTTCATACCGCTGGGGTGTAAACTACCCAAGCAAAATATGAGGTGCTGCTCCTCCAATTTACGATGGGACTCACTCTGGCCCTGGAGGAGGCCCAGGACAGAATGGTCGGATTGGGAATGGGAGGGGGAGTTGAAGTGCTGAGCCATCGGGAGATCAGGTTGGTTATTGCGAACCGAGCGGAGGTGTTGGGCGAAGCGATCACCAAGCCTGCGCTTGGTCTCACCGATGTAGAGCAGCTGACACCTAGAGCAGCGGATACAATAGATGAGGTTGGAGGGGGTGCAGGTGAACATCTGCCACACCTGGAAAGACTGCTTGGGTGGAGGGGGGAGGTAAAGCGACAAGTGTACAGAACCATAGTGGCGACCATTAGCTGCAGGCTTACCCCCAATGCACATCAATAGCACCTACAAACAAACGCTGCAAGGTGCAGTCTCAGCCCCTGGCCTTTCCCGTTTGGTCACCATCACAGAGGGAAGGTCTCACAATCCTGGTCATTCATTGCATCTTTCCTTCAGCTGCTGTTGACTTGCCTCCACGGCACCAATGGTCCTTCTGCAGTTGTACAGAGCCCTAGTGAGACCACACCTGGAGTATTGTGTGCAGTTTTGGTCCCCTAATTGGAGGAAGGACATTCTTGCCATTGAGGGAGTGCAGCGTAGGTTTACAAGGTTAGTACCCGGGATGGCGGGACTGTCATATGCTGAGAGAATGGAGCAGCTGAGCTTGTACACTCTGGAGTTTAGAAGGATGAGAGGGAATCTCAGTGAAACATATAAGATTGTTAAGGGCTTGGACACGCTAGAGGCAGGAAACATGTTCCCGATGTTGGGGGAGTCCAGAACCAGGGGCCACAGTTTAAGAATAAGGAGTAAGCCATTTAGAACGGAGACAAGGAAACACTTTTTCTCACAGATAGTGGTGAGTCTGTGGAATTCTCTGCCTCAGAGGGTGGTGCAGGTTCTCTGGATGCTTTCAAGAGAGAGCTAGATAGGGCTCTTAAAGATAGTGGAGTCAGGGGATATGGGGAGAAGGCAGGAACGGGGTACTGATTGGGGATGATCAGCTATGATCACGTTGAATGGCGGTGCTGGCTCGAAGGGCCAAATGGCCTACTCCTGCACCTATTGTCTATTTGTTCAGAATGTTTTTTGAACCACAGGCATGAGTGGGGTGAGACGTGTGAAGTGACTCCTGATGTGAGCTGTTGGGGTGACTCCTGCTTTGATCACATTGCTGGCTCAGGCGAGCACCTATGTGGGGTGCTGATGTCAAGGACCTCTAGACCACTGTCCGGGTGCCTTATTACTGCAGGGGCCTTATCTTTAGTTTAGTTTATACTGAAGGCAGGCACAAAATGCTGGAGTAACTCAGCAGGACAGGCAACATCTCTGGATGGAAGGAATGGGTGACGTTTTGGGTCAAGACCCTTCTTCAGACTGAAGAAGGAGACTGTCTGAAGAAGGGTCTTGGCCCGAAACGTCACCCATTCCTGCTATCCAGAGATGCTGCCTGACCTGCTGAGTTACTCCAGCATTTTATGTCTGTCTTCGGTGTAAACCAGCACCTGCAGTTCCTTCCGACAAGTTGACCATTGGGAATGTTCACTGCTCTTTCCTGTGTCAGCCACAACTCCTGGAGGAATGGACCCGCCATTTATTTCACAGTTGGTGTGTGCGCATTGATTGACAGGTTTGGCGTGGCCAGATGCTAACATGCTCTCTCCCTCTCCACCATGTGTTGTGCTGTGTCCTTCAGTCCCCACACAATGAAGTTAGTAGCAGTGAAAGTCACAAGCAGTCATCTGGCTAATTGTTGTTTCATTGTCCCCCGAGCTGTCTTCACTTGCCCACCCCATCCGACCACAATTCATTCTAATCTGCACACAACAGCTGACAATTTTAATTTGTTACATATTTTCCTGCCTCTTTCAGCATGTTACAAGTGATAATCTCCTGCTTGAATTGCTTATTAAAGTCCATTCAGAAATAACGTCATTTGCCTTGCAAACAATTCATCCAAACCTTTGGAAGAATGTTATCTGTGTTTACTTAGCTGCTTAATTTTTCTAAATGTCTGGTTATTCAGTGCTAAGGATTTAGTTAGAAAATCAAAAGGTAGACAAAAAGCTGGAGAAACTCAGCGGGTGAGGCAGCGTCTATGGAGCGAAGGAATGGGTGACGTTTCGAGTCGAGACCCTTCTTCAGACTGATGTCGGGGCGAAGAAGAAAGGAAAAGGCAATAGACAATAGACAATAGGTGCAGGAGTAGGCCATTCGGCCCTTCGAGCCAGTACCGCCATTCAATGTGATCATGGCTGAGCATCCCCAATCAGTACCCCGTTCCTGCCTTCTCCCCATATCCCGTGACTCCGCTATCTTTAAGAGCCCTATCTAGCTCTCTCTTGAAAGCATCCAGAGAACCTGCTTCCAGGGTGGTGTGGGTCTGTTGTCAGTGATGAGAGTGTGGCCACGGTGGTGTGGGTCTCTGATGATGCTGGCTGCCTTTGTGAGATCCCTTTGATGGTGGGGACTAATTATTTGAGTCTAGTATTAACGGCTTTGTCATCATTGTCCACACACACAGTCTTAATCTTTGCACGTGTTGGGTGCTATTTATAAAAAGATGAAATATAGATTTAAGTTGAATTGATGATATAAAAATGCAGTGAATTGCTGAGGACATTAGCTATTTAGTGCTTGATAATCACTGTGAAATTTATGAGCATTAAATCCTTTCATCATGCCATGAATATTTATGGCCAGTGCTTTAGTGGAACAGGTGAAATACAGCTCGCCAAGCTTTAATAAGCTGATTAATTCCTGAATTAAACTATGTGCATTTGTCTTTATTGGACAAACATAGGGTATTAAATTAATGTGTAGCACGGAACCGCAGATGCTGGTTTACAATGAAATTAAAACAGTGAGTCTGTAGAAGTGTCCTGACTGGAATCGTCACCTATCCATGTTCTCCACAGATGCTGCCTGACCCGCTGAGTTACTCCAGCACTCTGTGAAACGTCATCTATCCATGTTCTCCACAGATGCTGCCTGACCCGCTGAGTTACTCCAGCACTCTGTGTGTTATTTTTGTAGTTGCTTGCTTGGTTTGTTTGTGTGAGTTTGGCTGGGTGGGGGTGAGGGTGAGTGTGAGTGTAAGGGTGAGTGAGAGTGAGGGTGGGGGTGAGGGTGGGGGTGAGGGTGAG